>NW_027062829.1:0-87500 GCF_032884065.1 Artemia franciscana | reverse complement strand
TCGACACAGAGACAACTTATCTATATATATATATATATAAAAACTAGCTGTTGGGGTGGCGCGAGTACGGAGCGACCCGGCTCTGAGGGAGTAGGGTTGTTGAGTTTTTTTTTCTTTTGAGGGGATATTGTGAAGGAGATTGATCTTTTTTTTTGTGGTATGTCTTCTTTTATTTTTGTTGGCCATTTATTACTTTATTTTTTGGCGTGTTTAGAAAATGGTTACTTTTTACTATTGCACGCCAACAAAAGCGCATGTTTTCCCATCAGTGCAGTAGATTTGTAATGTAAAGAGTTATAATTGTGTTTATTAATAAAGTATCGTATCGTATCGTCCAAGGAGGGATGGAAAGAAGTGGTCTCTGGATTTTTATAAGTGGTGGTGGACAGAGTACTGCCAAACAACGGTTTTGATAGTAGGAACATTTCAACTCTACACTTTTTTATTTTGATCTCACAGTATTTTCCGAGTTTTGGAGCTTTTTGGAAATTTCCATAAATTCGTTTATATCATTGCTTTTTGCTTTTAAGTTTAACAAGGATAATAGCTACCATTTCCGAGTAAGTGTTACCACATTAGAAAATTTCTTTTCTTTAATTTCAGTTACCCTAATACCTAACCCTAATAGACTTGCCTACTTAGAGTCTCAGGTGGACTAACGTGATTTAAGATTAACACCTGACCGACAAGTCCTCTGAACTCGCAGGCGAATGGGGAGATATGTAGCTTTCCAAGTGTTTGGTTAACGGCACAGGTAAAAAGGGTGGGAATAGCTATGACTCTTATTGGATAATTTTTAAAAATAAAATTAAGTTTGGTATCAAGCCATTGCTAATTGGAGATAAAGCAAAAAATTAAATAGATGGACAACTCATAGAGGGACAACCAATGAAACTTCCCTGACAGTGACTGGGATTGAACCCCGCATCCAGTGCTTGGAAGGAGCGAACGTATCCACATGACCACTCCCAGGGTATGAGATGACATTATTTTAAGACGTTTTGCTAATTATGTGATATAGTGCTAAATCAGAAGAAGGCAGTAAATTTGCATGAATACTGATTTGGCATATATTGGGAGGTGTAATGGACTACTATTTACCATTTTTTTTTTTTTTTTTTTTTTTTTTTACTAGTCCACTTACTTTATGATTTATTTGATTGAATAATGAATATATGCGCTATATCGTGAAAAATCACTGGATTTAGAATAAAACCTAGGAATTCCTTAAAGAATCCAGAAGACTGTAAAATTTCCCAAATCCCTAAATAAAAAGTTTGCTTAGAGGTTGATAAGCTTGTAAAAAATAATATTCTTTTCTGCTTCAAAGAAATTTACAGGATTTTGTGCTTTAAAGTTCTAATTTTAAATTCCGACCAGATCCTGTGATGTTGGGAGGAGTTGGAGGGGGAAACCGGAATTCTTGGAAAATGTGAAAATTGGGGTATTTTTATCTTACGAATTGATGATCGGATCATAATGAAATTTGATTTTTAGAAAGAATTCATGTCTCAGAGCTCTTATTTCAAATCCCGACCAGATCGTTTGATCTTGTTTGACTTGGTGGATAGAATAAACAAATGTCCTTGATACGTGATTGACAGAATCGTACTGGATTCGCTCTCTTTGGGGGAGTTGGGGGGACGGGTTCAGTGATTTGGCGAGTTTGGTGCTTCTGGACCGTTAGGACGATGAAAATTGACAGGCGTGTCAGGGAGCTGCGCAATTTGCCTTGATAAAGTCGTTTTCCCAGATTCGACCATCTGGGGGCTAAAGGGAGAGGAAAATTAGAAACAATTAGGGATTTGTATCTTACGAGTGGGCGATCGGATCTTAATGAATTTTGATATTTAGAAGGACTTCGTGACTCAGAGCTCTTATTTTAAATCCTAACCGGCATTAAGCCTCTTATTTTCCTTTTTAAATCAATCTATTGATTCATAGGATTTTGTTAGAGCTCATACCATAAAATCTCTTGGCTCTTAGCTATTCTCGCCTCGTCACAAGTGCCATATGAGCTCTTAGCTCTTGTTTAATTTTCTTTTAGTTTTTTTCTTTATTTCAGTTTTTTCCTTTTTTTTATAGAAGATTGTTTTTAGTTTTTTTCTTTTTTTTCTTTTTTTTTAGTTTTGTCTTTTTTCTTTTAGTTTTTAATTTTTTTTTTGTTTTTTTCTTTTTGAGTTTTCTTTTAATTTATTTTTATTTTTCAAGTACTTTTTTTTTAGTTTTTCTTTTTTTTTAGTTTTTTCTAGTTTTTCCTTTTTTTTAGTTTTTTCTCTTTTTTCTTTTTTTATTTTTTAGTTTTCTTTCTTCTTTCTTTTTTTTTTCTTTTTTATTTAGTTTTACTCTTATCTTTTTAATTTTTTTTTTAGTTTTTCACCTTTTTTTTAGTTTTTTTTTAGTTTTTTAGTTTTCTTTTTCTTCATTATTTTTGGTTTTTTTCCTTTTTTTATTGTAAATAGTGTAACAGACGGACGGACAGTACATTTTATTTAGATAGATAAAATAACTGATTAGACAATAATGATATAATAAATAATAATAGTTTGTATAGAATACTAATATAACTAATGTACAATCATATTTGGTAATAAACCTCAATGTAAAAAAATTCAGGTCTTCTTTTTGTCTTTTAGGGCAAAGTTTAAGTCTTGCATTATCAGCCGAATGTAAAGAAAATTAAATAGAACATTTGATTTTGACGAATGAAAACAGATGAGAGAAAAAGATTCGAACATACAAAAAAAAAAAAATTATAGCTTGCAGATAGATCTAACAAGGGAAGTTCCTTGCGACACAAGGGATTTGATCTTGGAAACTTTTAATCAGGAATCTCAGCCAAATTCACCACGCTTTCACAAGGTGTTCGAATATGTGATTTTTAAGGTGCTATTCACAATTTTTTTATGGAAAAATCTTAATTATTGCTTTTGTTTTTCTGTGGAGAGTTAAGGAGGCTTTAAAGCAGTGGTTGTGAATACATAAGAAACACCATAACTGACATAGGGACAAGATGGTCACAGTGCTTGACTCCTTTCTTATGCTTTTAACAAATATAATAATCAATTCCCACGCAAATGAATCACCTCCTCCCTGATGGTCACACAGGGTGGAGGGTTCAGGGTATGGTAATGAATGAAGAAGTTCAGCAAGATTTGGAGAAATGTTTGGTTTTAATTTCATTATTTCATTGGCCTAGCTACAATATTTCATTGGCCTAGCTACAATAAAGAAACTCATAGGAGGAATAGAGGCTGATGAGAGTGTACCAGCAATAGATTCTTGACCTACATATTTCGAGGACAGAGAAAAAGAAGTGATTAGGGACTAAGGAGGAATTAGTTTAATAGTAGACCTGGAATCTGTAGTAAGTAACATTGTAGCTAGGCCAATGAAATAATGTGATTATGATTTGGTTGCTCTCATCCAGGTAAGTTAAGTTCTTGAGACAATGAAAGAAATGAGAGGTGGGTCTGCTCTAAATATAGATGATATACCAAATGCACTTTGGAAGTGGGGACGAGTTTGGGGCTGCCTGTTGTATCAGGGAAATTTTTGGTATATTGAATAGTGCAGAATGGCCTTTGTCTTGGACCTCATCTATTCTTGTATCTTTTTATTAAAAGGGGATAGGTCAAACCACTAGTTCTCAGCCGAATTTGGACCTTGCCCCACATAGGCCTTTCCAAAAATCCTAATAGCCTCTTCTTTAATATAAAAATTTATTATTTAAAATTTAATATACCTGAAGCAAGCTTATAAGCCATTAACTTGGTAACTTTTTGTGGGTCATTCTTTAGACATATTTTATGCTAATAAAAATTATTTTGTTAGCACCTTTTATACAGTGTATGGCGTCATTGCAATATTATCATGGGGTTCTGTTGCAACTGAAACCTTGTGTAACTGAACCCCATGCAACTGGACCCTTGTGCATCTGACTCCTGGTGCAACTGAGCTCCGTCCAATTGAACCTTCGTGTAACTGAGCCATCATATAACTGAGCCCCCATCCAACTCTGCCCCGTTCAGCCCTCGTGCAACTCAACCTCTGTTTAATTGAACCCTCGTAAAATTCTTTTCCCATTCATTTGAACCTCCATTCAACCCTAATACAAGTAAACCTTCACTAACTCGAAATCTGTGCGATTAATCACCAATAAGATCAACCCTCATCCAGATCAACCTCTATGGAACTCCCCCTCCCCCCATTTTACTTGTACCCCCATTCAACTCAAATTTTGTGCAATTCAACTCTAATTTGACGCAGTCCTCATTCAACTTAATCCACGCTTAACACAAACCTGTCTCATTAGCCTCTATTCAAATCAAGTGCATTCAGATCATCTGAACTCCTTTCAACAATACAACTAGAAAATGTAATTTAGCCTGTTTTGTCGGAACTGACAAAATCTAACTCGAATGAAATGATCATTTTTTATCGGATAGTTCTTTTGTGTTTTTGTTTCGTCTAATTTTATACCGCTTTGTTAAAAACTATCACCCCTTCTTTGTTTAAACAGCATTTTGTTTGCCTTTTTTGTGTATTTGAAAATCAGTGAAAGTTTTCATGCCCAGGGCCTGAGTAAATTTATAGGTCAAGGTTGCAGTTCATTCACTTATCTATTTTATGGAAATTTTTATGGCTTTTCATGGCAATTTTTCACCTTTTTTTAGCGTTGAACAGTTTAACATTTTTAACATTTGCTTCAAACGAAATCTTCAGTTTCAATGTTTTGAAAGCCAATCGGTAAATAATAAACTTCTAATTATCAACTGGGTGCACTTCATGCATCCTTAAATGGGTAGCGGCTAATGGTTGCCGTACAGTCATTTGAAAAGATCTCGTTTTTTTTATTTATCAAATAAAAAAACAATTTTTTTAACTGTAAGTAAGGAGTGACATTAAAACGTAAAACGAACAGAAATTACTCCGTATATGAAAAGGGTTTTCCCCTCCGCAACGCCTCGCTCTTTACGCTAAAGAAAATTTTTATTGTTTTGAAAAGTAGAGTTGTTACAGAGTCAAACTTTAGCGTAAAGAGTGAGGCGTTGCGGAGGGGACAACCCCTTTCATATACGGAGTAATTTCTGTTCGTCTTAAGTTTTAATGTCACTCCTTACTTACAGTTAATTTTTTTTTTTTTATTTAATTTCTTACTAACGAGTCAATGCTATGTACACTGGATACATAGGTGCAGCTAGGATTTCGTGTTTGGAAGAGAAATTTAAAGAATGTGTTTGACAAGATCGTTTAGTACGCCAACCAATGCAAATACACAATTTAAGTTTCCACGCTGCTCCTTGACTGGATTCTATTTAGTTGTTTTGATAAGAAGTTGTACGTTCTTACTTACCATATATTAATAACTTACCATAATAATATAAAATATTAATAATAACTTACCATATATTTCGAACATTACTCCACAAGGTGCGCATTGACAAGTATTGACAACAAATATACTTTGACTTCATTTGAATCACCTCTGCTGCTCCCTCCACCATGGTTACACTTAGCTTGGGCTCTGCCCTCAAGTACGGGACAAGCAAAATTACCTAAGGAAAGTCCGGTGCCATTTTCTGGATAAGCTGTGCATAAAAAAAAATGTGTCAGGTCTACTATTAAACTAGTTCCTCCTTACTCCCTAATCACTTCTTTTTCTCTGTCCTCTAAATATGTAGGTCAAGAATCTATTGCTGGTACACTCTCATCAGCCTCTATTTCTCCTATGAGTTTCTTTACTATTGGCCAAAACGTCATAACATTCCCATCTCTACATTCAGTCTTCAGTTGTTCTCCTTTCCTAATTTCATACCCTTTTTTCTTGATATTCAACATTTTCTTATGCTTTTTCTCAGTCAACTAATAATCTACAAAAAATCTAGTATTTTCCCTACTACCTATACTATTCCTCGCTTTCACCAGCGCCTCCATAACTTCCTGACGTTTCCTTTCCCAATCTTCATCTAAGTGTCCATTCTTAATATCATTCTTAACTCTACAATTTAACTTTGAACCTATTTTTTATACAACGTCATAAATAAACACCAGTGACTTATCTATCTTTCCATCAACTATTAAAACCAAACATTTCTCCAAATCTTGCTGAACTTCTTCATTCATTACCATACCCTGAACCCTCCTCCCTGTGTGACCATCATAGAGGAGGTGATTCATTTGCGTGGGAATTGATTATTATATTTGTTAAAAGCATAAGAAAGGAGTCAAGCACTGTGACCATCTTGTCCCTATGTCAGTTATGGTGTTTCTTATGTATTCACAACCACTGCTTTAAAGCCTCCTTAACTCTCCACAGAAAAACAAAAACAATAATTAAGATTTTTCCATAAAAGAATTGTGAATAGCACCTTAAAAATCACATATTCGAACACCTTGTGAAAGCGTGGTGAATTTGGCTGAGATTCCTGATTAAAAGTTTCCAAGATCAAATCCCTTGTGTCGCAAGGAACTTCCCTTGTCAGATCTATCTGCAAGCTATAATTTTTTTTTTTTTTTATGTTCGAATCTTTTTCTCTCATCTGCTTTCATCTGTCAAAATTAAATGTTCTATTTAATTTTCTTTACATTCGGCTGATAATACAAGACTTAAACTTTGCCATAAAAGACAAAAAGAAGACCTGAATTTTTTTACATTGAGGTTTATTACCAAATATGATTGTACATTAGTTATATTAGTATTCTATACAAACTATTATTATTTACTAGCTGTTGGGGTGGCGCTTCAAGCCACCCCAACACCTAGTTGGTGGGGCGCTTCGCGCCCCCCCCAAGCCCCCCCGCGCGCGTAAGTCGTTACGTGCCATATTAGTTACGCGCCATTGTAGTTGTGTCCCTGTGTCCCACCTGTGAATATAGATAGATTTATATATGTGTTTCAAACTACGTAAAAATTGCGAATATACAACATTCTTGGCTTTCCCGTTGTCTGTCCATATACAAAGCCGTATGTACTAATAATGACGTCATATGCAAACGCTCTTTTTACAAACAAACAAACATGCATACACACAACTCGTTTTTATATAGATAGATAGATAGATAGATACAATACAAATTAACTACGTAAAACTTGTGAATATACAACAGTCTTCGCTGTCCCATTGTCTGTGCGTATAAATAGATTGTCAGGTTTACCGACCCTCAAAGATGCAACATACAATTGTACATTGGTAAAGCAATCTGTATTAAGATCTATACCGCATTTTTCTAGTGATTGCCCTTGAGCTTTGTTGATGGTGGTTGCAAATGCTAATCGAATTGGGAATTGCAATCTTTTAAATTGAAAGAGCAGATCCGTTGGAATCATGGGAATGCGAGGAATAAGAACAGCCTCACCCTCATAAGGTCCTGTCAAGATCGTGGCCTCTATTAGGTTTTCCATTGTTTTTTTATTTTTTACAATAATATCATGTAACCCCTTATCGACATTTTTATCAGGTATTTCAGCGGAAATCACATCATCAATTTCGTTCGAAGTAATTTTTTTATGTAGCCAGATTAGTATATGTGCGTGTGGCAAACCTCGTTTTTGCCATTCCACTGAGTACATCCAGCATCGCACTGACCCAAACACTTCATGTTTTACAAGGTAGTTTATCAGTGATTTCAACTTTTGCCGGAAGACACGTGTCGTAATGTCATGCCTATGAACCGCCGATTGTCCTTGAAGTAAAAGCTGCAGTATCTCGTCCCAAGATTGATTACATGTAAATGTAATAAATAAATCTGGACGACCATAGAGACGAACATACGCAATAGCATCTTGAGCATATTCATGCATATGACGGGGACTGCCAGCATATGACGAAGGTAAAATTGTTAATCTTCCAACGTTTGTGGTATTACCGTCATTTATAACTGCATCTCGCAAATGAATGTATTGTTCAGAGCGGAGCTTGGTCTTATTCAGGCGGATATATAGCAAACGTTCTGATTCAATTTTAGCATACATATCCACGACGAATTGGTGAAACAATTCACGGCATTTTAAAATATAATTTTCTTCATCCTGCCGAATCATTAGTCTATAGGAATAATAATGCATTGCACTGCATTTCTTATTCATTTCTTAGTTAGTGGCTGGATTCATCAATTTAATATTAAAGTGATAGCCGTCGGCTCCATCCCAAAAAATGATAGGATATTGTAGGGCATCGTAGCATCGATGAGTTTCAGCAATTCTTAACAACTGAGCGTTTCGCTTATGAAGAATAATATCTCGAGGTAAAAACTGATCACCGACCATAACGATTGCCACTTCGTCGATAGTCGGAGCATTGTATCTACGCACATGTTGGCCAGGAGGCGTTTTGTCAGCGGAAATAACAATTTTATGCGTATCAGTAGGCATCAAATCGATGGCTGTTTTGAACAGACGCACTAAATTATTATTTTCGTGGAAAAGATGTTGCAATTGGGAAACGATTGTCCTTTCAACGTTGGGAGAAATTTCGCAACGTGCATTCAATTCAGAATTTCTATCACTGATGAAGTACAATTGTAAAAATTGATGATTCTCGCCTGAGAATGGTAGAAGGGACCCTGCTTTATGATAAATTTGCCCTTTTACTTTGAAAGTAGACATAAATTGATCTGGATTTTCGATTTGGGCTCCAAACGACGTCATTTGGAAACATGAGTTGTATTGTCTGATTTTTGACAAAAAACGCTTAGATTCTGACGTAGTTCCAGTAAGGAAAGTCTTCAATGGCTCTGGTGGTGCAGCCAATAGAGGAAGTTTAACTTTTCCTGAGGCGCAACACATTCCCATTGTTTCACCATTGAATTTCAAGGCCTTGCAATAGGGACAAATTTTAGACATTGTCCCGATTTGAACACATCTACTCAAGCTATAATCATCGACTGGGTTGTACCTGAATGCCAGGCGATAACTTTCAGGTTGCTCTGATTCCTCGGCACGCTTTCTTTTCTTACTTTCTCTATCAGCAGCAAGCCTGATTTCTTGCTGTTCTTGTGATTCCTCGGCAAGCTTTCTTTTCTTACTTTCTCTATCAGCAGCAAGCCTGATTTCTTGCTGTTCTTGTAATTCCTCGGCACGCCTTCTTTTTTCGCATTCTCTTTTAGCAGCAAGTCTGCTTCCGCGTTGCTCTGGTAGTTCCTCGGCATGCTTTCTGTTCTTTCTTTCTCTATCAGCCTCAAGCCTGTTTCCCTGCTGTTCTTTTGATTCCTCGGCACGCCTTCTTTTTTCACTTTCTCTTTTAGCAGCAAGTCTGCTTTCGCGTTGCTCTGGTAGTTCCTCGGCACGCTTTCTTTTCTGACTTTCTCTATCAGCAGCGAGTTTTTTGGCATAGACTCTTTGAGCATCTTCATCAGTCATTGTAAACTTAAACATTAATAGATTTCTACGTGAACATATGTCTTATATAACTTGAATGACGTCACCGTCAAAGCAAAAATGACGACAACTAATTTCATGACGTCAGCCGACACAGAAACATGACGTCACCTGACAACTAATTTCATGACGTCAGCCGACACAGAAACATGACGTCACCTGATCCACAGATCCACAGACAGACAACTTATTTTTATATATATAGATTATACCATTATTGTATAATCAGTTATTTTATCTATCTAAATAAAATGTACTGTCCGTCCGTCTGTTACACTATTTACAATAAAAAAAGGGAAAAAACCAAAAATAATGAAGAAAAAGTAAACTAAAAAACTAAAAAAACTAAAAAAAAACTAAAAAAAAGGTGAAAAACTAAAAAAAAAATTAAAAAGATAAGAGTAAAACTAAAAAGAAAAGAAAAAAAAAGAAAGAAGAAAGAAAACTAAAAAATAAAAAAAGAAAAAAGAGAAAAAACTAAAAAAAAGGAAAAACTAGAAAAAACTAAAAAAAAGAAAAACTAAAAAAAAAACAACTAGAAAAATAAAAATAAATTAAAAGAAAACTCAAAAAGAAAAAAACAAAAAAAAATTAAAAACTAAAAGAAAAAAGACAAAACTAAAAAAAAAGAAAAAAAAGAAAAGAAAAAAAAGAAAAAAACTAAAAACAATCTTCTATAAACAAAGGAAAAAACTGAAAAAAAATAAAAAAAAATAAAAGAAAATTAAACAAGAGCTAAGAGCTCATATGGCACTTGTGACGAGGCGAGAAGAGCTAAGAGCCAAGAGATTTTATGGTATGAGCTCTAACAAAATCCTATGAATCAATAGATTGATTTAAAAAGGAAAATAAGAGGTTTAATGCCGGTTAGGATTTAAAATAAGAGCTCTGAGTCACGAAGTCCTTCTAAATATCAAAATTCATTAAGATCCGATCACCCACTCGTAAGTTACAAATCCCTAATTTTTTCTAATTTTTCCTCTCCCTTTAGCCCCCAGATGGTCGAATCTGGGAAAACGACTTGATCAAGGCAAATTGTGTAGCTCCCTGACACGCCTATCAATTTTCATCGTCCTAGCAGGTCCAGAAGCACCAAACTCGCCAAATCACTGAACCCCTCCCCTCAACTCCCCCAAAGAGAGCGAATCCAGTACGATTCTGTCAATCACGTATCAAGGACATTTGTTTATTCTATCCACCAAGTCAAACAAGATCAAACGATCTGGTCGGGATTTGAAATAAGAGCTCTGAGACATGAATTCTTTCTAAAAATCAAATTTCATTATGATCCGATCATCAATTCGTAAGATGAAAATACCCCAATTTTCACATTTTCCAAGAATTCCGGTTTCCCCCTCCAACTCCCCCCAGTGTCACAGGATCTGGTCGGAATTTAAAATTAGAACTTTAAAGCACAAAATCCTGTAAATTTCATTGAAGCAGAAAAGAATATTATTTTTTAGAAGCATATCAGCCTCTAAGCAAACTTTTTATTTAGGGATTTGGGAAATTTTACAGTCTTCTGGATTCTTTAAGGAATTCCTAGGTTTTATTCTAAATCCAGTGATTTTTCACGATATAGCGCATATATTCATTATTCAATCAAATAAATCATAAAGCAAGTGGACTAGTAAAAAAAAAAAAAAAAAAAAAAAAATGGTAAATAGTGGTCCATTACACCTCCCAATATGTGCCAAATCAGTATTCATGCAAATTTACTGCCTTCTTCTGATTTAGCACTATATCAGATAATTAGCAAAACGCCTTAAAATAATGTCATCTCATACCCTGGGAGTGGTCACGTGAATATGTTCACTCCTTCCAAGTACTGGATGCGAGGTTCAATCCCAGTCACTGCCAGGGAAGTAGTATAGGATTAATGATATAGACGATTTTCTGGAGCGCTGCCACAGGTGGATTTGAACTCAACTCTCGAGATTCGGAGGAGTTCAGACATATCCAATCAGCTGTGGTAACTACTGCCAGGGAAGTTATCTAAACGGTCCATCTTTTTAATTTTTTTGCTATATCTCCAATAAGCCATGGCTTGATACCAACTTAATTTTATTTTTAGAAATTGTCCAATAAGAGTCATAGCTATTCCGACCCTTTTTACCTGTGCCGTTAACCAAACACTTGGAAAGCTATAGATCTCCCCATTCGCCTGCGAGTTCAGAGGACTTGTCGGTCAGGTGTTAATCTTAAATCACGTTAGTCCACCTGAGACTCTAAGTAGGCAAGTCTATTAGGGTTAGGTATTAGGGTAACTGAAATTAAAGAAAAGAAGTTTTCTAATGTGATAACACTTACTCGGAAATGGTAGCTATTATCCTTGTTAAACTTAAAAGCAAAAAGCAATGATAAAAACGAATTTATGGAAATTTCCAAAAAGCTCCAAAACTCGGAAAATACTGTGAGATCAAAATAAAAAAGTGTAGAGTTGAAATGTTCCTACTATCAAAACCGTTGTTTGGCAGTACTCTGTCCCCCACCACTTATAAAAATCCAGAGACCACTTCTTTCCATCCCTCCTTGGACGATACGATACGATACTTTATTAATAAACACAATTATAACTCTTTACATTACAAATCTACTGCACTGATGGGAAAACATGCGCTTTTGTTGGCGTGAAATAGTAAAAAGTAACCATTTACTAAACACACCAAAAAATAAAGTAATAAATGGCCAACAAAAAAAAGAAGACATACCACAAAAAAAAGATCAATCTCCTTCACAATATCCCCTCAAAAGAAAAAAACTCAACAACCCTACTCCCTCAGAGCCGGGTCGCTCTGTACTACAGTTCGTTACCACGAACAGATTGATTGTAGATTTAAAAAATATAGAAAAAAGAACAATACAAAACTGTCAAATCAGAAAAGCTAAAAATGAAAGCCATGGAGAACAGAACAAACAAACATCGAATCGACCAAAAAGACACATCAGTAGTAGTAATGCCTCTTGTTTTGTCAATAATAGAAGTTAAGATTACAAAAAAAATATATATTTATCACGTCAGCCTTTCAACCTTTCGTTTGTTAGCATATATATCTAACTAGCTGTTGGGGTGGCGCTTCGCGCCACCCCCAAGCCCCCCGCGTGCGTAAGTCGTTACGCGCCATATTAGTTATGCGCCATTGTAGTTGTGTCCCTGTGTCCCACCTGTGAATATTGATAGATTTATATATGTGTTTCAAACTACGTAAAAATTGCGACTAAACAACATTCTTGGCTTTCCCATTGTCTGTGCATATACAAAGCCGTATGTACTAATAATGAAGTCATATGCAAACGCTCTTTTTACAAACAAACAAACATGCATCCACACAACTCGTTTTTATATAGATAGATAGATAGATAGATACAATACAAATTAACTGCGTAAAACTTGCGAATATACAACATTCTTCGCTGTCCAATTGTCGCTGCATATAAATACATTGTCAGGTTTACCGACCCTCGAACATGCAACGTACAATTGTCCATGGGAAAAACAATCAGTATTAAGATCTATACCACATTTTTCTAATGATTGACCTTGAGCTTTGTTAATGGTGATTGCAAATACTAATCGAATTGGGAATTGCAATCTTTTAAATTGAAAAATCAGATCCGTTGGAATCATGGGAATGCGAGGAATAAGAACAGCCTCACCCTCATAAGGCCCTGTCAAGATTGTGGCCTCTATTAGGTTTTCCATTGTTTTTTTTACGGCAAGTCGCGTGCCATTGCAAAGCTTTGGTGGGTTGATATTTCTTAAAAGTATTATTGGTACACCTATTTTTAGTTGTAGCACGTGTGGTGGAAACCCTGAAGGATCTATGGAATTTAAAAATTCAGAAGGATAATTAACCGCTTCATTTGGTTCCAAAACTGTGTCGACTGACTTGTAAAGGACTGCCTGGTCTCGAATCTTGGTCAAAACAATATTGTTGATTTCGTGGACGTCTATATTTTTGGGTGCGAGAATCGCTCTTTCACTTAGCCATTTATTATTTTTATAATTTTTTCGAATATTCGGAAATACTTTTTCAATCAATTCATTTTTGGACGTCACTAAATTACAGAAATCAGCAGGTAGTTGTATACGTCCTGAAATTGAGTCTACTTTTTGACCAGAATCATCGTTTTGCAATCGGACACGCATATTTGTAGTTAATTTTAATATTTTTACGTGTGCCCATAAATTAGAATTTTTTAGGCAAGCATTCATTTCGTCTGCAGGAGTTAAACTACGTAAAAATTGCGAATATACAACATTCTTGGCTTTCCCATTGTCTCTGCATATACAAAGCCGTATGTACTAATAATGACGTCATATGCAAACGCTCTTTTTACAAACAAACAAACATGCATACACACAACTCGTTTTTATATAGATAGATAGATAGATAGATACAATACAAATTAACTGCGTAAAACTTGCGAATATACAACATTCTTCGCTGTCCAATTGTCGCTGCATATAAATAGATTGTCAGGTTTACCGACCCTCGAACATGCAACGTACATTTGTCCATGGGAAAAACAATCAGTACTAAGATCTATACCACATTTTTCTAATGATTGACCTTGAGCTTTGTTAATGGTGATTGCAAATGCTAATCGAATTGGGAATTGCAATCTTTTAAATTGAAAAGGCAGATCCGTTGGAATCATGGGAATGCGAGGAATAAGAACAGCCTCACCCTCAAAAGGCCCTGTCAAGATTGTGGCCTCTATTAGGTTTTCCATTGTTTTATTTACGGCAAGTCGAGTGCCATTGCAAAGCTTTGGTGGGTTTATATTTCTTAAAAGTATTATTGGTACGCCTATTTTTAGTTGTAGCACGTGTGGTGGAAACCCTGAAAGATCTATGGAATTTAAAAATTCAGATGGATAATTAACCGCTTCATTTGGTTCCAAAACTGTGTCGACTGACTTGTAAAGGACTGCCGGGTCTCGAATCTTGGTCAAAACAATATTGTTGATTTCGTGGACGTCTATATTTTTGGGTGTTAGAATCGCTCTTTCACTTAGCCATTTATTATTTTTATAATTTTTTAGAATATTCGGAAATACTTTTTCAATCAATTCATTTTTGGACGTCACTAAATTACAGAAATCAGCAGGTAGTTGTATACGTCCTGAAATTGAGTCTACTGGGAGCTTTCCGTTTCAAATTGTCAGCAATTGATCTGAAAATGTTTGACCAGAGTCATCGTTTTGCAATCGGACACGCATATTTGTAGTTAATTTTAATATTTTTACGTGTGCCCATAAATTAGAATTTTTCAGGCAAGCATTCATTTCGTCTGCAGGAGTTGATCTAGGTATTATAGGTAATGTTTGTCTGAAATCTCCCGCAAGCAATATTAATGTGCTGCCAAAGGGTTTCGACTTCCCTCTCAAATCTTTCAAGCATTGATCCAGAGCCTCGAGCGATTTTTTGTGTGCCATTGTGCACTGATCCCAAATAATAAGTTTGCATTGCTGCAATACTTTACCCATCCCAGATGATTTGGAAATATTGCACGTGGGAGTTTCTGTAGAATGCAAATTCAGAGGCAATTTCAAAGCGGAATGAGCAGTTCTTCCACCAGGCAGCAATGTTGCGGCTATTCCGGACGACACAATTGCCAACGCTATATCATTTTTTGATCGAATTGATGCCAGAATCAGTTTTATCACAAATGTTTTACCAGTACCTCCTGGCGCATCCAAAAAGAAAATTTCTCCAACGTTGTTATCGACACAATGCATTATCGTATCATAAATGTCTTTTTGTTCCGACGTTAACTTGGAAATGTTATTTTGTACATACGACAATAGATCACTCGTACTGTAACTTTGTTCACGATCCAATTCTACACATGTCGAAACAGCAGCGATACGGTTAGGTGAAGGCATTCCCAAATCCTGAAGAGGTTTGTTTGCCATACGTACGCACAAATCTTCTATAATAACTAAAGTGTAGTTATAAATTTCTGATGTAAAATCAAAAGTCATATCTGACGTCTCTAACTGTTTTCGATGGAGTATATCTTCGGACATTTTTGACTTATATTTTTCCCATAACTCTGTAGGAGCTGATGGAGAGCAAGTTGTTAAAATGATGCCAAACAATGCACGAATTTGACTTGGGGTTGACGTTTCGCACGCGTCATTGATGCAGTTATCCCAGTGTTGGTCATTCTCCAATGAATTAAGAGCTTGGCATGCACTACGGTAAGTGTCATGTATAGTACCGTTTACAGTTCTCAAATACTCAAAGGATGTCGGACCGGGTACATTCACCAAAAGCAGGCATAGAAAGAAGCATTCATGTTGATTGGGGTGAACGGTGTAGAGTCTTCCTATCGTGGTATCTTTGAAGATGGTAGGTTGGCCGTCGACTGACTTACCCTGTTTTCGACGTTCAAATACTTTATTTTTAGTATTCCACGTGTAATACGAAGGCACTTTAGTATACAGCAGTTTTTTTTGCAAAAGAATCATTTTTGCAAAGCGAAAAAAAAGCTGTTAATGCTGTATCACCGTCAAAGCAAAAATGACGACAACTAACTTCATGACATCAGTCAACACAGAAACATGACGTCACCTGAAAGACAGACAGACACACAGACAGACAACTTATTTTTATATATATATAGATTTATTTGAGCCATTTTAGCGATTAGAAAATAAAACAAGTTATTCAGTGTTGAAAACTTTAGCGTAAAGAATAAGGTATCGAGGTGGGGGATAACTCCTTCATATGTAGAATAATTTATTTTCGTTTTCGGTTTTAATGTTGCTCCTTTCATTAAAGGAGTCTAATATTTTTCATAAAAATAATGAAAAATATAAATATTATTGAAATCAGAAATTATATTAGAATTGAGGTATCGGGTTGAATTGAACCTGCCTCCTCTTGTATTCTAATTTATAATTTTCAATGCAATTGGTTTCTACTTGGATTCGTCAAACGAAAAAAAAGAATCTACAGGGAAATTAGAAAGGTTAGTAGAAAAACAAAGGGGAGGTTAATGGTTCATCTCCCCTTAGGTTTTATGCCCCCCCCCCAATTTTTTTTAATGTAAGAAAATTAAAAAAGTATAATAAAAAACGAAGAGAGTGAAAGCCAAAACTGATGATTTATTCGGCACCCTATCAGAGGAGGGGGAAAACCATCTCACCTGATTTCTAAGAAATCCTATTATGATAAAACAAGGGTATTCACATCGTTCTCTTCAATGAGAATTAAGAAACTGTAATTAGAATGGGAACGAAAGACATTTAATTAAGTCATTAAAATAACTAATAATCCTTAATTATCAATATTTTAAACATTAAATCCAGTTAAATTATTGTTGAATTGCGTCAACAATTGCATTACAAAACTAAATCCTTGGTTATGATTAAATAAAAAAAAACTAATTTTTTTACCTGAAAGTAAGGAGCGACATTAAAACTTAAAACGAACAGAAATTACTCCGTATATGAAATGGGTTGTCCCCTCCGCAATCCCTCGCTCTTTACGCTAAAGCTTTTAATTGTTTTAAAAAATAGAAATGTGGCAAAGAGTCAAACTTTAGCGTAAAGAGCAAGGGATTGCGGAGGGGACAACCCATTTGATATACGGAGTAATTTCCGTTCGTTTTAAGTTTTAGTGTCGCTCCTTACTTTCAGCTAAAAAAATTAGTTTTTTTTTTATTTAATTTCTGAACGTTTTTGAATTAATGCATGTTTGGTTTTGGCTCTCCGCACATAAATTATTAAAATGAAATTTGTATATTCATTCTTTTTTTGGCTAAATGGCTTTCTCTTAGTTTCGATCAGACGATTTTGAGAAATAAGGGGTGGAGAAGGAGGTCTAGTTGCCCTCCAATTTTTCGGTTACTTAAAAATGCAACTAGAACTTTTAATTTTTAACGAATGTTTATTAGTAAAAAATAAACGTAACTTAAGAATTAACTTACACAACAAACTTTCATAATCTTATATTTTTATTATGTATACGAGGGGTTTTGTACCCTCGTTAATACCTCGCTCTTTACACTAAATCGTTTAGTTTTGTCCCAATTCTTTAAGAATGACCCCTGAATCAGAAAGGCCGTAGAATAAATAGTTGAAATTACTAAAAATACTTTAGCATAAAGAGCGAGGTATTTATCTCCTCCTAAATACCTCGCTCTTTATGCTAAAGTATTTTTAGAACCCATCTTATGCGTAATAATCTCTGTTCGTTTTAAGTTTCAATGCTACTCCTTCCTTTCATTTGAAAAAACGTTTTCATGTTTATTTTTCATTGTTTTCTTATAGTAATGCTAGAAAATCCTGAACCCTTTTCATTGAATTTTTCTTCCCCCGTGACAGATTTCTCCAAGGGAAGATCCTCCAACATAGCCCCCTCCCCTCAGCCCCACCCCCAAAATAAAATCCCCCTGAAAACGTCTGTACACTTCCCAATAACCATTACTATATGTAAACACTGGTCAAAGTTTGTAACTTGCAGCCCCTCCCCCAGGGATTGTGGGGAAGTAAGTCATCCGCAAAGATATAGTTATTATGATTTTCGACTATGTTGAACAAAATGGCTATCTCAAAATTTTGATTCGTTGACTTTGGGAAAAAATTAGCGTGGGAGGGGGCCTAGATGCCCTCCAATTTTTTTGGTAACTTAAAAAGGGCACTAGAACTTTTCATTTCCTTTACAATGAGCCCTCTTGCGATATTCTAGGACCACTTGGTCGATACGATGACCCCTGGGAAAAAAACGACAAACAAATAAACACGCACCCGTGATTTGTCTTCTGGCAAAAAATACAAAATTCCACATTTTTATAGATAGGAGCTTGAAACTTCTACAGTAGGGTTCTCTGATACGCTGAATCTGATGGTGTCATTTTGGTTAAGATTCTATGACTTTTAGGGGGTGTTTCCCCCTATTTTCTTAAATAAGGCAAATTTTCTTAGGCTCGTAACTTTTGATGGGTAAGACTAAACTTGATGAAACTTGTATATTTAAAATCAGCTTTAAAATGCAATTCTTTTGATGTAGCTATTGATATCAGAATTCAATTTTTTAGAGTTTTGGTTATTATTGAGCCGGGTCGCTCCTTACTACAGTTCGTTACCACGAACTGTTTGATCACTGGATCTCTGATAGATCTCGTTAAAGAATAAAATCTATTTTTTTACTCATATTTTAAGTTTTTAGCCCCCAACATGCAGGCAGGATTAAATAGGCTAGAACGGGGTATTTTGTAAGACAGTATATTAGGATAGAGTTTCTCTCTCCATTTTACTGTATAGATCCATGAGGAAATTTGCAAGAATCCCCCCCCTCTGGTAAGTGAATCTCATAAATATATTTGACTCAAAACTTCAGTGTTGTTTTTGGGAGGAAGGTTCTTTAGATTAACCAGATTCAAAGACCAATGAGAGGAGGACAACAAGTCTAGGTATATCCTGATAAAAGCATATTTTTGAGTATTACAGTTTAACCTAGACAAACCTAATTACTTTGGCCATGTTTGTTTATGATTTTGATGGAATAAAATAAATCTATCTATATATATAAAAATAAGTTGTCTGTGGATGTGTCTGTCAGGTGAAGTCATGTTTGTGTGTTGACTGACGTCATGATGTTAGTTGTCGTCATTTTTGTTATGACGGTGACGTCATTAAAGATATTTAAGACATGCGTTCACGTAGAAATCTATTAATGCTTAACTTTAAAATGACTGATGAACTTACAATGGCAACAGCCGAGGAAGATGCTCAAAGAGTCTATGCCAAAAAACTTGCTGCTGATAGAGAAAGTCAGAAAAGAAAGCGTGCCGAGGAATCAAAAGAACAGCAAGGAAACAGGCTTGAGGCTGATAGAGAAAGAAAGAACAGAAAGCGTGCCGAGAAACTACCAGAGCAAGGCGAAAGCAGACCTGCTGCTAAAAGAGAAAGTGAAAAAAGAAGGCGTGCCGAGGAAATACCAGAGCAACATGAAACCAGACTTGCTGCTAAAAGAGAAAGTGAAAAAAGAAGGCGTGCCGAGGAATCACAAGAACAGCAAGAAATCAGGCTTGCTGCTGATAGAGAAAGTAAGAAAAGAAAGCGTGCCGAGGAATCAGAGCAACCTGAAAGTTATCGCCTGGCATTCAGGTACAGCCCAGTCGATGATTATAGCTTGAGTAGATGTGTTCAAATCGGGACTATGTCTAAAATTTGTCCCTATTGCAAGGCCTTGAAATTCAATGGTGAAACAATGGGAATGTGTTGTGCCTCAGGAAAAGTTAAACTTCCTCTATTGGCTGCACCACCAGAGCCATTGAAGACTTTCCTTACTGGAACTACGTCAGAATCTAAGCGTATTTTGTCACAAATCAGAAAATATAACTCATGTTTCCAAATGACGTCGTTTGGAGCCCAAATCGAAAATCGAAATCAATTTATGTCTACTTTCAAAGTAAAAGGGCAAATTTATCATAGAGCAGTGTCCCTTCTACCATTCTCAGGCGAGAATCATAAATTTTTACAATTGTACTTCATCAGTGCTATAAATTCTGAATTGAATGCACGTTGCGAAATTTCTCCCAACGTTGAAAGGACAATCGTTTCCCAATTGCAACATCTTTTCCACGAAAATAATAATTTAGTGCGTCTGTTCAAAACAGCCATCGATTTGATGCCTACTGATACGCATAAAATTGTTATTTCCGCTGACAAAACGCCTCCTGGCCAACATGTGCGTAGATACAATGCTCCAACTATCGACGAAGTGGCAATCGTTATGGTCGGTGATCAGTTTTTACCTCGAGATATTATTCTTCATAAGCGAAACGCTCAGTTGTTAAGAATTGCTGAAACTCATCGATGCTACGATGCCCTACAATATCATATCATTTTTTTGGGATGGATCCGACGGCGATCATTTTAATATTAAATTGATGAATCCAGCCACTAACAAAGAAATGAATAAGAAATGCAGTGCAATGCATTATTATTCCTATAGACTAATGATTCGGCAGGATGAAGAAAATTATATTTTAAAATGCCGTGAATTGTTTCACCAATTCGTCGTTGATATGTATGCTAAAATTGAATCAGAACGTTTGCTATATATCCGCCTGAATCAGACCAAGCTCCGCTCTGAACAATACATTCATTTGCGAGATGCAGTTATAAATGACGGTAATACCACAAACGTTGGAAGATTAACAATTTTACCTTCGTCATATGCTGGCAGTCCCCGTCATATGCATGAATATGCTCAAGATGCTATTGCGTATGTTCGTCTCTATGGTCGTCCAGATTTATTTATTACATTTACATGTAATCAATCTTGGGACGAGATACTGCAGCTTTTACTTCAAGGACAATCGGCGGTTCATAGACATGACATTACGGCCCGTGTCTTCCGGCAAAAGTTAAAATCACTGATAAACTACATAGTAAAACTTGAAGTGTTTGGGTCAGTGCGATGCTGGATATACTCAGTGGAATGGCAAAAACGAGGTTTGCCACACGCACATATTCTAATCTGGCTACATAAAAAAATTCCTTCGAACGAAATTGATGATGTGATTTCCGCTGAAATACCTGATGAAAATGTCGATAAGGGGTTACATGATATTATTGTAAAAAATATGATACATGGACCTTGCGGTGCACTGAACGAAAATTCACCATGCGTGGCCAAAGGAAGGTGCACAAAGTAATATCCTCGACTTTTAGTATCCAACACAATTACTGGCAATGATGGTTACCCGCAATATAGAAGAAGATCTACTGAAGATGGCGGTAAAACAGCAATAATAAAGAAGCGTAACGGTACCACCATCGAAATACAACTACCTGCTGATTTCTGTAATTTAGTGACGTCCAAAAATGAATTGATTGAAAAAGTATTTCCGAATATTCTAAAAAACTATAAAAATAATAAATGGCTAAGGGAAAGAGCGATTCTCGCACCCAAAAATATAGACGTCCACGAAATCAACAATATTGTTTTGACCAAGATTCGAGACCAGGCAGTCCTTTACAAGTCAGTCGACACAGTTTTGGAACCAAGTGAAGCGGTTAATTATCCATCTGAATTTTTAAATTCCGTGGATCTTTCAGGATTTCCACCACACGTGCTACAACTAAAAATAGGCGTACCAATAATACTTTTAAGAAATATCAACCCACCAAAGCTTTGCAATGGCACGCGACTTGCCGTAAAAAAAAAAAACAATAGAAAACCTAATAGAGGCCACAATCTTGAGAGGGCCTTTTGAGGGTGAGGCTGTTCCTATTCCTCGCATTCCCATGATTCCAACGGATCTGCCTTTTCAATTTAAAAGATTGCAATTCCCAATTCGATTAGCATTTACAATCATCATTAACAAAGTTCAAGGTCAATCATTAGAAAAATGTGGTATAGATCTTAATACTGATTGTTTTTCCCATGGACAATTGTACGTTGCATGTTCAAGGGTCGGTAAACCTGACAATCTATTTATATGCAGCGACAATTGGACAGCGAAGAATGTTGTATATTCGCAAGTATTACGCAGTTAATTTGTATTGTATCTATCTATCTATCTATCTATCTATATAAAAACAAGTTGTGTGTATGCATGTTTGTTTGTTTGTAAAAAGAGCGTTTGCATATGACGTCATTATTAGTACATACGGCTTTGTATATGCACAGACAATGGGAAAGCCAAGAATGTTGTATATTCGCAATTTTTACGTAGTTTAAAACACATATATAAATCTATCTATATTCACAGATGGGACACAGGGACACAACTACAATGACGCGTAACTAATATGGCGTGTAACGACTTACGCGCTCGGGGGGCTTGGGGTGGCGCGAAGCGCCACCCCAACACCTAGTTGGTGGTGTTTCACCACCAACTACGTAGTTACGTAGCTACATAGTTCCTAGTTACGTAGTGTTTCAAACTACGTAAAAATTGCGAATATACAACATTCTTGGCTTTCCCATTGTCTGTGCATATACAAAGCCGTATGTACTAATAATGACGTCATATGCAAACGCTCTTTTTACAAACAAACAAACATGCATACACAGAACTTGTTTTTATATAGATAGATGGATAGACAGATAGATACAATACAAATTAACTGCGTAAAACTTGCGAATATACAACATTCTTCGCTGTCCAATTGTCGCTGCATATAAATAGATTGTCAGGTTTACCGACCCTCGAACATAAAACGTACAATTGTCCATGGGAAAAACAATCAGTATTAAGATCTATACCACATTTTGCTAATGATTGACCTTGAACTTTGTTAATGGTGATTGTAAATGCTAATCGAATTGGGAATTGCAATCTTTTAAATTGAAAAGGCAGATCCGTTGGAATCATGGGAATGCGAGGAATAAGAACAGCCTCACCCTCAAAAGGCCCTCTCAAGATTGTGGCCTCTATTAGGTTTTCTATTGTTTTTTTTTACGGCAAGTCGCGTGCCATTGCAAAGCTTTGGTGGGTTGATATTTCTTAAAAGTATTATTGGTACGCCTATTTTTAGTTGTAGCACGTGTGGTGGAAACCCTGAAAGATCCACGGAATTTAAAAATTCAGATGGATAATTAACCGCTTCATTTGGTTCCAAAACTGTGTCGACTGACTTGTAAAGGACTGCCTGGTCTCGAATCTTGGTCAAAACAATATTGTTGATTTCGACGACGTCTATATTTTTGAGTGCGAGAATCGCTCTTTCCCTTAGCCATTTATTAGTTTTATAATTTTTTAGAATATTCGGAAATACTTTTTCAATCAATTCATTTTTGGACGTCACTAAATTACAGAAATCAGCAGGTAGTTGTATTTCGATGGTGGTACCGTTACACTTCTTTATTATTGCTGTTTTACCGCCATCTTCAGTAGATCTTCTTCTATATTGCGGGTAACCATCATTGCCAGTAATTGTGTTGGATACTAAAAGTCGAGGATATTACTTTGTGCACCTTCCTTTGGCCATGCATGGTGAATTTTCGTTCAGTGCACCGCAAAGTCCATGTATCATATTTTTTAAAATAATATCATGTAACCCCTTATCGACATTTTCATCAGGTATTTCAGCGGAAATCACATCATCAATTTCGTTCGAAGTAATTTTTTTATGTAGCCAGATTAGTATATGTGCGTGTGGCAAATCTCGTTTTTGCCATTCCACTGAGTACATCCAGCATCCTACTGACCCAAACACTTCAAGTTTTACTATGTAATTTATCAGTGATTTTAACTTTTGCCGGAAGACACGGGCCGTAATGTCATGTCTATGAACCGCCGATTGTCCTTGAAGTAAAAGCTGCAGTATCTCGTCCCAAGATTGATTACATGTAAATGTAATAAATAAATCTGGACGACCATAGAGACGAACATACGCAATAGCATCTTGAGCATATTCATGCATATGACGGGGACTGCCAGCATATGACGAAGGCAAAATTGTTAATCTTCCAACGTTTGTGGTATTACCGTCATTTATAACTACATCTCGCAAATGAATGTATTGTTCAGAGCGGAGCTTGGTCTGATTCAGGCGGATATATAGCAAACGTTCTGATTCAATTTTAGCATACATATCAACGACGAATTGGTGAAACAATTCACGGCATTTTAAAATATAATTTTCTTCATCCTGCCGAATCATTAGTCTATAGGAATAATAATGCATTGCACTGCATTTCTTATTCATTTCTTTGTTAGTGGCTGGATTCATCAATTTAATATTAAAGTGATAGCCGTCGGCTCCATCCCAAAAAAATGATATGATATTGTAGGGCATCGTAGCATCGATGAGTTTCAGCAATTCTTAACAACTGAGCGTTTCGCTTATGAAGAATAATATCTCGAGGCAAAAACTAATCACCGACCATAACGATTGCCACTTCGTCGATAGTTGGAGCATTGTATCTACGCACATGTTGGCCAGGAGGCGTTTTGTCAGCGGAAATAACAATTTTATGCGTATCAGTAGGCATCAAATCGATGGCTGTTTTGAACAGACGCACTAAATTATTATTTTCGTGGAAAAGATGTTGCAATTGGGAAATGATTGTCCATTCAACTTTGGGAGAAATTTCACAACGTGCATTCAATTCAGAATTTCTATCACTGATGAAGTACAATTGTAAAAATTTATGATTCTCGCCTGAGAATGGTAGAAGGGACACTGCTCTATGATAAATTTGCCTTTTTACTTTGAAAGTAGACATAAATTGATGTGGATTTTCGATTTGGGCTCCAAACGACATCATTTGGAAACATGAGTTATATTTTCTGATTTGTGACAAAAAACACTTAGATTCTGACATAGTTCCAGTAAGGAAAGTCTTCAATGGCTCTGGTGGTGCAGCCAATAGAGGAAGTTTAACTTTTCCTGAGGCGCAACACATTCCCATTGTTTCACCATTAAATTTCAAGGCCTTGCAATAGGGACAAATTTTAGACATAGTCCCGATTTGAAGACATCTACTCAAGCTATAATCATCGACTGGGCTGTATATGAATGCCAGGCGATAACTTTCAGGTTGCTCTGATTCCTCGGCACGCTTTCTTTTCTTACTTTCTCTATCAGCAGCAAGCCTGATTTCTTGCTGTTCTTGTGATTCCTCGGCACGCCTTCTTTTTTCACTTTCTCTTTTAGCAGCAAGCCTGGTTTCAAGGTGCTCTGGTAGTTCCTCGGCACGCCTTCTTTTTTCACTTTCTCTTTTAACAGCAATTCTGCTTTCGCCTTGCTCTGGTAGTTCCTCGGCACGCTTTCTGTTCTTTCTTTCTCTATCAGCCTCAAGCCTGTTTCCTTGCTGTTCTTTTGATTCCTCGGCACGCTTTCTTTTCTGACTTTCTCTATCAGCAGCAAGTTTTTTGGCATAGACTCTTAGAGCAGCTTCCTCGGTTGTTGCCATTCTAAGTTCATCAGTCATTTTAAAGTTAAACATTAATAGATTTCTACGTGAACGCATGTCTTAAATATCTTTAATGACGTCACCGTCATAACAAAAATGACGACAACTAACTTCATGACGTCAGTCAACACACAAACATGACGTCACCTGACAGACACATCCACAGACAACTTATTTATATATATATATATAGATAGATTTATTTTATTCCATCAAAATCATAAACAAACATGGCCAAAGTAATTAGGTTTGTCTAAGTTAAACTGTAATACTCAAAAATATGCTTTTATCAGGATATACCTAGACTTGTTGTCCTCCTCTCATTGGTCTTTGAATCTGGTTAATCTAAAGAACCTTCCTCCCAAAAACAACACTGAGGTTTTGAGTCAAATATATTTATGAGATTCACTTACCAGAGGGGGGGGGGGATTCTTGCAAATTTCCTCATGGATCTATACAGTAAAATGGAGAGAGAAACTCTATCCTAATATACTGTCTTACAAAATACCCCGTTCTAGCCTATTTAATCCTGCCTGCATGTTGGGGGCTAAAAACTTAAAATATGAGTAAAAAAATAGATTTTATTCTTTAACAAGATCTATCAGAGATCCAGTGATCAAACAGTTCGTGGTAACGAACTGTAGTAAGGAGCGACCCGGCTCAATAATAACCAAAACTCTAAAAAATTGAATTCTGATATCAATAGCTACATCAAAAGAATTGCATTTTAAAGCTGATTTTAAATATATAAGTTTTATCAAGTTTAGTCTTACCCATCAAAAGTTACGAGCCTAAGAAAATTTGCCTTATTTAAGAAAATAGGGGGAACACCCCCTAGAAGTCATAGAATCTTAACCAAAATGACACCATCAGATTCAGCGTATCAGAAAACCTTACTGTACAAGTTTCAAGCTCCTATCTATAAAAATGTCGAATTTTGTATTTTTTGCCAGAAGACAAATCACGGGTGCGTGTTTATTTGTTTGTTGTTTTTTTCCCAGGGGTCATCGTATCGACCAAGTGGTCCTAGAATATCGCAAGAGGGCTCAATGTAAAGGAAATAAAAAGTTCTAGTGCCCTTTTTAAGTGACCAAAAAAATTGGAGGGCATCTAGGCCCCCTCCCACGCTAATTTTTTCCCAAAGTCAACGAATCAAAATTTTGAGATAGCCATTTTGTTCAGCATAGTCGAAAACCATAATAACTATGTCTTTGCGGATGACTTACTCCCCCACAATCCCTGGAAAGGGGCTGCAAGTTACAAACTTTGACCAGTGTTTACATATAGTAATGGTTATTGGGAAGTGTACAGACGTTTTCAGGTGGATTTTATTTTGTTTGGGGGTGGGGCTGAGGGTAGGGGGCTATGTTGTAGGATCTTTCCTTGGAGGAATCTGTCATAGGGGAAGAAAAATTCAATGAAAAGGGCGCAGGATTTTCTAGCATTACTATAAGAAAACAATGAAAAATAAACATGAAAACATTTTTTCAAATGAAAGGAAGGAGTAGTATTGAAACTTAAAACAAACAGAGATTATTACGCATATGATGGGTTCTAAAAATACTTTAGCATAAAGAGCGAGGTATTTAGGAGGAGATAAATACCTCGCTCTTTATGCTAAAGTATTTTTAGTAATTTCAACTATTTATTCTACGGCCTTTCTGATTCAGGGGTCATTCTTAAAGAATTGGGACAAAACTTACGATTTAGTGTAAAGAGCGAGGTATTAAAGAGGGTACAAACCCCCTCGTATACATAATAAAAATTTAACATTATGAAAGTTTGTTGTGTAAGTTACTAGGCATTACTACTACTGATGTGTCTTTTTGGTCGATTCGACGTTTGTTTGTTCTGTTCTCCATGGCTTTCATTTTTAGCTTTTCTGATTTGACAGTTTTGTATTGTTCTTTTTTCTATATTTTTTAAATCTACAATCAATCTGTTCGTGGTAACGAACTGTAGTACGGAGCGACCCGGCTCTGAGGGAGTAGGGTTGTTGAGTTTTTTTCTTTTGAGGGGATATTGTGAAGGAGATTGATCTTTTTATGTGGTATGTCTTCTTTTTTTTGTTGGCCATTTATTACTTTATTTTTTGGTGTGTTTAGAAAATGGTTACTTTTTACTATTTCACGCCAACAAAAGCGCATGTTTTCCCATCAGTGCAGTAGATTTGTAATGTAAAGAGTTATAATTGTGTTTATTAATAAAGTATCGTATCGTATCGTCCAAGGAGGGATGGAAAGAAGTGGTCTCTGGATTTTTATAAGTGGTGGGGGACAGAGTACTGCCAAACAACGGTTTTGATAGTAGGAACATTTCAACTCTACACTTTTTTATTTTGATCTCACAGTATTTTCCGAGTTTTGGAGCTTTTTGGAAATTCCCATAAATTCGTTTTTATCATTGCTTTTTGCTTTTAAGTTTAACAAGGATAATAGCTACCATTTCCGAGTAAGTGTTATCACATTAGAAAATTTCGTTTCTTTAATTTCCGTTACCCTAATACCTAACCCTAATAGACTTGCCTACTTAGAGTCTCAGGTGGACTAACGTGATTTAAGATTAATACCTGACCGACAAGTCCTCTTAACTCGCAGGCGAATGGGGACATCTATAGCTTTCCAAGTGTTTGGTTAACGGCACAGGTAAAAAGGGTCGGAATAGCTATGACTCTTATTGGACAATTTCTAAAAATAAAATTAAGTTGGTATCAAGCCATGGCTTATTGGAGATATAGCAAAAAAATTAAATAGATGAACCGTTAAGATAACTTCCTTGGCAGTAGTTACCACAGCTGATTGGATATGTCTGAACTCCTCCGAATCTCGAGAGTTGTGTTCAAATCCACCTGTGGCAGCGCTCCAGAAAATCGTCTATATCATTAATCCTATACTATTTCAGTGGCAGTGACTGGGATTGAACCTGGCATCCAGTACTTGGAAGGAGCGAACATATCCACGTGACCACTCCCAGGGTATGAGATGACATTATTTTAAGGCATTTTGCTAATTATCTGATATAGTGCTAAATCAGAAGAAGGCAGTAAATTTGCATGAATACTGATTTGGCACATATTGGGAGGTGTAATGGACCACTATTTACTTTTTTTTTTTTTTTTTTTTTTTTTTTTTTTTTTTTTTACTAGTCCACTTGCTTTATGATTTATTTGATTGAATAATGAATATATGCGCTATATCGTGAAAAATCACTGGATTTAGAATAAAACCTAGGAATTCCTTAAAGAATCCAGAAGACTGTAAAATTTCCCAAATCCCTAAATAAAAAGTTTGCTTAGAGGCTGATATGCTTGTAAAAAATAATATTCTTTTCTGCTTCAAAGAAATTTACAGGATTTTGTGCTTTAAAGTTCTAATTTTAAATTCCGACCAGATCCTGTGACGTTGGGGGGAGTTGGAGGGGGAAACCGGAATTCTTGGAAAATGTGAAAATTGGGGTATTTTTATCTTACGAATTGATGATCGGATCATAATGAAATTTGATTTTTAGAAAGAATTCATGTCTCAGAGCTCTTATTTCAAATCCCGACCAGATCGTTTGATCTTGTTTGACTTGGTGGATAGAATAAACAAATGTCCTTGATACGTGATTGACAGAATCGTACTGGATTCGCTCTCTTTGGGGGAGTTGGGGGGAGGGGTTCAGTGATTTGGCGAGTTTGGTGCTTCTGGAAGTGCTAGGACGATGAAAATTGATAGGCGTGTCAGGGAGCTGCACAATTATATATATATATATATATATATATATATATATATATATATATATATATATATATATATATATATATATATATATATATATATATATATATATATATATATATATATATATATATATATAAAAATAAGTTGTCTGTGTGTGGATCTGTGGATGGATCAGGTGACGTCATGTTTGTCCGCATATGACGTCTGAATTATTTCACACTAATACAAAATAAGAAAAAAAACTAAAAAAGGTAAAAACTACAAAAAAAAACTAAAAAGAAAAAAAAACTAAAAAAGCTAAAAAACTAAAAAAAAATAAAAAAAGGTAAAAAACTAAAAACTAAAAAAAAACTGAAAAAACCAAAAAAAGGCAAAAACTACAAAAAAAACTAAAAACTAATAAAAAAAACTAAAAAATGTAAAAAACTAAAAAAACTAAAAAAACTAAAAAAAGGTAAAAAACTAAAAAAAAACTAAACAAAAAAAGAAAAAAACTAAAAAAAGGAAAAGACTGAAAAATAAAAGAGAAAAAGAAAACTAAAAAAATATGAATAAAAATACAAAAAAATAAAAAAGATAAAAACTACAAAAAAACTAAAAAGAAAAAACAAAAAAAAACTAAAAAAGCTAAAAAAATAAAAGAAGCAAAAATCTAAAGAAGGTAAAAACTACAAAAAAAAAAGAAAACAAAATAAAACAATCTAAAAAAGCTTAAAAACTAAAAAAAAACTAAAAAAAGATAATAAACTAAAAAAAAACAAAAAAAAGGAAAAAACCATAAAATTAACTAAAAACTAATAAAAAAAAACTCAACTGACGAAATTACAGACCGGGACATCGGGACACAAATGACGACCGGGACACCGGCACATAGGGAATATGAATGACGACACTCAAAGAGAAAGCGACCGGGACAAAAGGAATGTTCGATTAGCAATCAACAAATCACCGGGACACAAATGACGACCGGGACACAGGGAGTATAAATGACGACCAGGATATAAGTAAAAAAAAACTAAAAAAACTAAAAAAAGGTAAAAACTACAAAAAAACTAAAAAGAAAAAAAAATAAAAACTAATAAAAAAACTAAAAAATCTAAAAATCTAAATAAACTAAAAAAGAAAAAAAATAAAAAAGGAAAAAAATAAAGGAGAAAAACAAAACTAAAAAACGAATGTATATACAGACCGGGACACCGGGATACAAATGACGACCGGGACACAGGGAATATAAATGACGACCGGGACACAGGGACACAACTACAACGGGGACGCCGGGGGGCACAGGGGGATATAAATGACGACCGAGACACCGGGACACATGGAATATAAATGACGCCCGGGACACTCAAAGAGAAATCACAGACTGGGACACCGGGACACAAATGACGACCTGGACACAGGGACAAAACTACAAAGGGGATGCCGGGGGGCACAAGGGGATATGTAAATGACGATGGCGACACAGGGAATGGTAGATTAGCAATCACCATCAACAAAGCTCAAGGGCAATCATTAGAATCATGAGGTATAGATCTGAATACGTATTGTTTTCCCATGGACCATTATATGTTGCATTTTCAAGAGTCGGTAAACAATCTATTTATATGCACAGACAATGGGACAGCAAAGAATGTTGTATATTCGCAAGTTTTACGTAGTTAAAAACATATATATATATATATATATCTATATTCACAGGTGGGACATAGGGACACAACTGCAATGGCGCGTAACTAATATGGCGCGTAACGACTTACGCGCGCGGGGGGGCTTGGGGGGGCGCGAAGCGCCCCCCCCAACTAGGTGTTGGGGTGGCGCGAAGCGCCACCCCAACAGCTAGTATATATATATATATATATATATATATATATATATATATATATATATATATATATATATATATATATATATATATATATTATATATATATATATATATATATATATATATATATATATATATCATGAAAAGAGAAATCACCAATGCTACAGCACAAACACGAAAAAAAAAAAAAAAAAAAAAAAAAAGAGACAGAAGGAGAAAAGGAAGACTGTTTTCCTAAATTAGTGATTAATATAGACCAGCACTTGAATTAGGCCTTAACCCTACTCATCCATACAATCACATAGGTCAAACAGCATAGCCACACACAATCAACCATAAAGAATAATCCATGGACAGGCAGTCATGTCGTCAATAAGTATAAGTCGTCATTTACCGAACAATAGAAAAAATAGTATAGACAAATAATTCAGAGGCAACACCCAACATAAGGGCTCATCAGGAGAATACACTGGCCTATATAGGGTTTCGCCACTCTAAATTCTCAAAATACAGATACCCAGCACAGTGTTGTGGCTACCACAGAATATCCATGGCATCCCCGCGTCAGGTATCACCCCCAAAATACATGCCTATGAAAAAAAAACAGCAAATGTAAAACAACCAAGTAAAACCAAAACAAGCTTATCCTGTTAATATATCCCTCCCTTTAGCAACAATAGGTAAACTAAATATTATAAATTTTACCAAATCACAAATATTAACACATTGCAAAAAACCTGAATGAACTAAACAATTGTAGAATTCATCTTTATCATGTGGCTAATTTTTTAAAAAAAAATCCGCTCAATTAGAAACACAATTCAAAATAAATGGCGCTGTGACAACATTTCTCGAACCTCCGAAATTAGTTAAAAATTTCTTTAATTATTTCTAGATAATTCTTTTGATATTTATTTAAAATTTCGGTATAATTAAAACTAAATTTTTTAAAATGCCAAGTTAATTTATTTGCAGAAAAACCTCTTGATATCAATTTTTGGCTTAAGATTTTACATCTATTTTTAAAATCAATATAATTACTACAAATCCTTGCATAACGAAGTATATATATATATATATATATATATATATCTATATATATAAAAATAAGTTGTCTGTGGATCTGTGGATCTGTGGAGTATAAATGACGACACAGGGAGTATAAATGACGACCAGGACATAAGTAAAAAAAAGCTAAAAAAAACTAAAAAAAAGGTAAAAACTACAAAAAAACTAAAAAGAAAAAAAACTAAAAACTAATAAAAAAAATTAAAAAAACTAAAAAAGAAAAAAAATAAAAAAAGGAAAAAAAATGAAAAATAAAGGAGAAAAACAAAACTAAAAAAAATAAAAAGAAAAAAAAAGAAAAAGAAAAAAGAAAAAAAACTAAAAAAAACTAAAAAAAAGTAAAAACCAAAAAAAAAATAAAAAGAATAAAAGGGGAAAAATACAAAAATTTAATAAAAAAGCCGAAAAACTAAAAAAACTAAAGAAACTAAAAAAAGGAAAAAAACTTAAAAAACTAAAAACTAAAAAAAAAGAAAAAAAGGAAAAAACTGAAAAATAGAAGAGAAAAAGAAAACTAATAAAATTAAGAATAAAAATAAAAAAAAATAAAAAAGATAAAAACTAAAAAAAAAGTAAAAAGAAAAAACGAAAAAAAACTAAAAAAGCTAAAAAAAAAGGTAAAAACCAATAAAAAACTAAAAAAATTTTCATCTAAAAAACTAAAAAAAACTAAAAAAGGTAAAAACTAAAAGAACTAAAAAAGAAAAAAAAACTAAAAAAAGGAAAAAACTGAAAAATAAAGGAGAAAAAGAAAACTAAAAAATATAAATAAAAATAAAAAAACTAAAAAGATAAAAACTTCAAAAAAAAACTAAAAAGAAAAAAGAAAAAACTAAAAAACCTAAAAAAAGGTCAAAACCAATAAAAAAAAACTAAAAGGAAAAAAAGGGAAAAAATTAAAAATTTATTTCATCATATACCAATTCAAAAACGAATGTATACCGGGATGACGACCGGGACACAGGGAATATAAATGACACAACTACAACGGGGACGCCGGGGGCACAGGGGGATATAAATGACGACCGGGACACCGGGACACAAGGAATATAAATGACGCCCGGGACGCTCAAAGAGAAATCACAGACTGGGACACCGGGACACAAATGACGACCGGGACACAGGGAATATAAATGACGACCGGGACACAGGGACATAACTACAAAGGGGACGCCGGGGTGCACAGGGGGATATATAAATGACGATGGCGACTCAGGGAATGGTCGATTAGCAATCACCATCAACAAAGCTCAAGGGCAATCATTAGAATCATGAGGTATAGATCTGAATACGGATTGTTTTCCCATGGACCATTATATGTTGCATGTTCAAGAGTCGGTAAACCTGACAATCTATTTATATGCACAAACAATGGGACAGCAAAGAATGTTGTATATTCGCAAGTTTTACGTAGTTAAAAACATATATATATATATATATATATATATATATATATATATATATATATATATATATATATATATATACAGCGCCACCCCAACACCTAGTTGGTGGGGCACTTCGCACCCCCCCCAAGCCCCCCCGCGCGCGTAAGTCGTTATGCGCCATGTTAGTTACGCGCCATTGTAGTTGTGTCCCTGTGTCCCACCTGTGAATAGAGATAGATATAAATATATATTTTTAACTACGTAAAACATGCGAATATACAACATTCTTCGCTGTCCCATTGTCTGTGCATATAAATAGCATTTATATTCCCTGTGTCCCGGTCGTCATTTGTGTCCTGGTGTCCCAGTTTGTATTTTCTCTTTGTGTCCCGGTCGTCATTTATATTCCCTGTGTCCCAGTGTCCCGGTCGTCATTTGTGTCCCGGTCTGTAATTTCTATTCAAACAATCCCTGTGTCTCAGTCGTCAATTATATATCCCGCCTGTGCCCCCGGCGTCCCCGTTGTAGTTGTGTCCCTGCGTCCCGGTCGTCGTTTATATTCCCGGTCGTGATTTGTGTCCGGGTGTCCCAGTCTGTAATTTTTCTTTGAGATTCCTGGTCGTCATTTATATTCCCTCTGTGTCGGTCGTCATTTTCATTTATATATCCCCCTGTGCCCCCACCGGCGTCCCCGTTGTAGTTGTGTCCCTGTGTCCCAGTCGTCATTTATTGTGCTTAAGCCAACATTCGAACCTGGAACCTCTCGGACCTAGAACCTCGGATCTTCTCTGTGTCCCCGTCGTCATTTATATATCCCCCTGTGCCTTTTTTTTTGGTTTTTACCTTTTTTTAGTTTTTTATTTTTATTCTTATTTTTTTAGTTTTCTTTTTCTCCTTTATTTTTCAGTTTTTACCTTTTTTAGTTTTTTTTTCTTTTTTAGTTTTTAGTTTTTTTTAGTTTTTTACCTTTTTTTTAGTTTTTTTTAGTTTTTGGTTTGTTTTGTAGTTTTTACCTTTTTTTAGTTATTTTTATTAGTTTTTCTTTTTTTTTCTTTTTTAGGTTTTAGTTTTTTACCTTTTTTTTACTTTTTTTAGCTTTTTTATTTTTTTTTTTTGTTTTTTTTGTAGTTTTTGTAAGGTTTGAACCTGGAACCTCTCGAACCTAGAACCTGGAACATACCGCGTTACCAACTCAGCTACATCAGCTTGTATACTTTTGTTTTTGAATTGGTATATGATGATAAATAATTCAGACGTCATATGCGGACAGACAGACAGACAGACATAACCCACAAACAACTTATATATATATATATATATATATATATATATATATATATATATATATATATATATATATATATATATATATATATATATATATATATATATATATATATATATATATATATATATATATATATATATATAAATATATATCTATCTATATATATAAAAATAAGTTGTCTGTGGATCTGTGGATCTGTTGATCAGGTGACGTCATGTTTCGGCTGACGTCATGAAATTAGTTGCCGTCATTTTTGCTTTGAAGGTGACGTCATTCAAGTTATATAAGACATATGTTCGCGTAGAAATCTATTAATGTTTAAGTTTACAATGACTGATGAAGATGCTCAAAGAGTCTATGCCAAAAAACTTGCTGCTGATAGAGAAAGTCAGAAAAGAAAGCGTGCCGAGGAACTACCAGAGCAACGCGAAAGCAGACTTGCTGCTAAAAGAGAAAGTGAAAAAAGAAGGCGTGCCGAGGAATCAAAAGAACAGCAGGGAAACAGGCTTGAGGCTGATAGAGAAAGAAAGAACAGAAAGCATGCCGAGGAACTACCAGAGCAACGCAGAAGCAGACTTGCTGCTAAAAGAGAAAGTGAAAAAAGAAGGCGTGCCGAGGAATCAAAAGACCAGCAGGGAAACAGGCTTGCTGCTGATAGAGAAAGTAAGAAAAGAAAGCGTGCCGAGGAATCAGAGCAATCTGAAAGTTATCGCCTGGCATTCAGGTACAACCCAGTCGATGATTATAGCTTGAGTAGATGTGTTCAAATCGGGACAATGTCTAAAATTTGTCCCTATTGCAAGGCCTTGAAATTCAATGGTGAAACAATGGGAATGTGTTGCGCCTCAGGAAAAGTTAAACTTCCTCTATTGGCTGCACCACCAGAGCCATTGAAGACTTTCCTTACTGGAACTACGTCAGAATCTAAGCGTTTTTTGTCAAAAATCAGACAATACAACTCATGTTTCCAAATGACGTCGTTTGGAGCCCAAATCGAAAATCCAGATCAATTTATGTCTACTTTCAAAGTAAAAGGGCAAATTTATGATAAAGCAGGGTCCCTTCTACCATTCTCAGGCGAGAATCATAAATTTTTACAATTGTGCTTCATCAGTGATAGAAATTCTGAATTGAATGCACGTTGCGAAATTTCTCCCAACGTTGAAAGGACAATCGTTTCCCAATTGCAACATCTTTTCCACGAAAATAATAATTTAGTGCGTCTGTTCAAAACAGCCATCGATTTGATGCCTACTGATACTCATAAAATTGTTATTTCCGCTGACAAAACGCCTCCTGGCCAACATGTGCGTAGATACAATGCTCCGACTATCGACGAAGTGGCAATCGTTATGGTCGGTGATCAGTTTTTACCTCGAGATATTATTCTACATAAGCGAAACGCTCAGTTGTTAAGAATTGCTGAAACTCATCGATGCTACGATGCCCTACAATATCCTATCATTTTTTGGGATGGAGCCGACGGCTATCACTTTAATATTAAATTGATGAATCCAGCCACTAACAAAGAAATGAATAAGAAATGCAGTGCAATGCATTATTATTCCTATAGACTAATGATTCGGCAGGATGAAGAAAATTATATTTTAAAATGCCGTGAATTGTTTCACCAATTTGTCGTGGATATGTATGCTAAAATTGAATCAGAACGTTTGCTATATATCCGCCTGAATCAGACCAAGCTCCGCTCTGAACAATACATTCATTTGCGAGATGCAGTTATAAATGACGGTAATACCACAAACGTTGGAAGATTAACAATTTTACCTTCGTCATATGCTGGCAGTCCCCGTCATAAGCATGAATATGCTCAAGATGCTATTGCGTATGTTCGTCTCTATGGTCGTCCAGATTTATTTATTACATTTACATGTAATCAATCTTGGGACGAGATACTGAAGCTTTTACTTCAAGGACAATCGGCGGTTCATAGGCATGACATTACGGCACGTGTCTTCCGGCAAAAGTTGAAATCACTGATAAACTACCTTGTAAAACATGAAGTGTTTGGGTCAGTGCGATGCTGGATGTACTCAGTGGAATGGCAAAAACGAGGTTTGCCACACGCACATATACTAATCTGGCTACATAAAAAAATTACTTCAAACGAAATTGATGATGTGATTTCCGCTGAAATACCTGATAAAAATGTCGATAAGGGGTTACATGATATTATTGTAAAAAATATGATACATGGACCTTGCGGTGCACTGAACGAAAATTCACCATGCATGGCCAAAGGAAGGTGCACAAAGCAATATCCTCGACTTTTAGTACCCAAAACAATTACTGGCAATGATGGTTACCCACAATATAGAAGAAGATCTACTGAAGATGGCAGTAAAACAGCAATAATAAAGAAGCGTAACGGTACCACCATCGAAGTAGATAACCAGTGGGTTGTTCCATATTCCCCATTATTATCAAAAACATTTAATGCACACATAAACGTTGAATACTGTAACTCCGTAAAGGCAATCAAATACATATGTAAATACGTCAACAAAGGCAGTGGCATGGCAGTTTTTGGCTTGCAGTCCGAAATCAAAGATTTCGATGAAATCGTAGAATATCAGGCTGGAAGATACATAAGCAGTAATGAAGCTGTTTGGCGAATTCTTTCATTTCCGATACATGAACGTAGTCCAGCTGTTGTTCACTTAGCGGTACATTTACAGAATGGTCAACGTGTTTATTTCACGGAAACCAACGTGCAACAAAGAGTCCTGAATCCACCGGATACAACATTAACAGCTTTTTTTTCGCTTTGCAAAAATGATTCTTTTGCAAAAAAACTGCTGTATACTGAAGTGCCTTCGTATTACACGTGGAATACTAAAAATAAAGTATTTGAACGTTGAAAACAGGGTAAGTCAGTCGACGGCCAACCTACCATCTTCAAAGATACCACCATAGGAAGACTCTACACCGTTCACCCCAATCAATATGAATGCTTCTTTCTACGCCTGCTTTTGGTGAATGTACCCGGTCCGACACCCTTTGAGTATTTGAGGACTGTAAACGGTACTATACATGACACTTACCGTAGTGCATGCCAAGCTCTGAATTTATTGGAGAATGACCAACACTGGGATAACTGCATCAATGACGCGTGCGAAACGTCAACCCCAAGTCAAATTCGTGCATTGTTTGGCATCATTTTAACAACTTGCTCTCCATTAGCTCCTACAGATTTATGGGAAAAATATAAGTCAAAAATGTCCGAAGATATACTTCATCGAAAACAGTTAGAGACGTCAGACATGACTTTTGATTTTACATCAGAAATTTTTAACTACACTTTAGTTGTTATAGAAGATTTGTGCATAAGTATGGCAAACAAACCTCTTCAGGATTTGGGAATGCTTTCACCTAACCGTATCGCTGCTGTTTCGACATGTGTAGAATTGGATCGTGAACAAAGTTACAGTACGAGTGATCTATTGTCGTATGTACAAAATAACATTTCCAAGTTAACGTCGGAACTAAAAGACATTTATGATACGATAATGCATTGTGTCGATAACAACGTTGGAGAAATTTTCTTTTTGGATGCGCCAGGAGGTACTGGTAAAACGTTTGTGATAAAACTGATTCTGGCATCAATTCGATCTAAAAATGATATAGCGTTGGCAATTGCGTCGTCCGGAATAGCCGCAACATTGCTGCCTGGTGGAAGAACTGCTCATTCCGCTTTGAAATTGCCTCTGAACTTGCATTCTACAGAAACTCCCACGTGCAATATTTCCAAATCATCAGGGATGGGTAAAGTATTGCAGCAATGCAAACTTATTATTTGGGATGAGTGCACAATGGCACACAAAAAATCGCTCGAGGCTCTGGATCAATGCTTGAAAGATTTGCGAGGGAAGTCGAAACCCTTTGGCAGCACCTTAATATTGCTTGCGGGAGATTTCAGGCAAACATTACCTATAATACCTAGATCAACTCCTGCAGACGAAATGAATGCTTGCCTGAAAAATTCTAATTTATGGGCACACGTAAAAACATTAAAATTAACTACAAATATGCGTGTCCGATTGCAAAACGATGACTCTGGTCAAACATTTTCAGATCAATTGCTGGCAATGGGAAACAGAAAGCTCCCAGTAGACTCAATTTCAGGACGTATACAACTACCTGCTGATTTCTGTAATTTAGTGACGTCCAAAAATGAATTGATTGAAAAAGTATTTCCGAATATTCTAAAAAATTATAAAAATAATAAATGGCTAAGTGAAAGAGCGATTCTCACACCCAAAAATATAGACAGTTTTGGAACCAAATGAAGCGGTTAATTATCCATCTGAATTTTTAAATTCCATAGATCTTTCAGGGTTTCCACCACACGTGCTACAACTAAAAATAGGCGTACCAATAATACTTTTAAGAAATATAAACCCACCAAAGCTTTGCAATGGCACTCGACTTGCCGTAAAAAAACAATGGAAAACCTAATAGAGGCCACAATCCTGACAGGGCCTTTTGAGGGTGAGGCTGTTCTTATTCCTCGCATTCCCATGATTCCAACAGATCTGCCTTTTCAATTTAAAAGATTGCAATTCCCAATTCGATTAGCATTTGCAATCACCATTAACAAAGCTCAAGGTCAATCATTAGAAAAATGTGGTATTGATCTTAATACTGATTGTTTTTCCCATGGACAATTGTACGTTGCATGTTCGAGGGTCGGTAAACCTGACAATCTATTTATATGCAGCGAGAATTGGACAGCGAAGAATGTTGTATATTCGCAAGTTTTACGCAGTTAATTTGTATTTCGGAACCAAATGAAGCGGTTAATTATCCATCTGAATTTTTAAATTCCATAGATCCTTCAGGGTGTCCACCACACCTGCTACAACTAAAAATAGGCGTACCAATAATACTTTTAAGAAATATCAACCCACCAAAGCTTTGCAATGGCACGCGACTTGCCGTAAAAAAAAAAACAATGGAAAACCTAAAAGATGCCACAATCTTGACAGGGCCTTATGAGGGTGAGGCTGTTCTTATTCCTCGCATTCCCATGATTCCAACGGATCTGCTTTTTCAATTTAAAAGATTGCAATTCCCAATTCGATTAGCATTTGCAACCACCATCAACAAAGCTCAAGGGCAATCACTAGAAAAATGCGGTATAGATCTTAATACAGATTGCTTTACCAATGTACAATTGTATGTTGCATCTTTGAGGGTCGGTAAACCTGACAATCTATTTATACGCACAGACAATGGGACAGCAAAGACTGTTGTATATTCACAAGTTTTACGTAGTTAATTTGTATTGTATCTATCTATCTATATAAAAACGAGTTGTGTGTATGCATGTTTGTTTGTTTGTAAAAAGAGCGTTTGCATATGACGTCATCATTAGTACATACGGCTTTGTATATGGACAGACAATGGGAAAGCCAAGAATGTTGTATATTCGCAATTTTTACGTAGTTTGAAACACATATATAAATCTATCTATATTCACAGGTGGGACACAGGGACACAACTACAATGGCGCGTAACTAATATGGCGCGTAACTAATATGGCGCGTAACGACTTACGCGCGCGGGGGGGCTTGGGGGGGCGCGAAGCGCCCCACCAACTAGGTGTTGTGGTGGCGCGAAGCGCCACCCCAACAGCTAGTATATATATATATATATATATATATATATATATATATATATATATATATATATATATATATATATATATATATATATATGTGTTTTTAACTACGTAAAACTTGCGAATATACAACATTCTTTGCTGTCCCATCGTCTGTGCATATAAATAGATTGTCAGGTTTACCGACTCTTGAACATGCAACGCATAATGGTCCATGGGAAAACAATCCGTATTCAGATCTATACCTCATGATTCTATTGATTGCCCTTGAGCTTTGTTGATGGTGATTGCTAATCGACCATTTCCTTTGTTGCCGTCGTCATTTATATATCCCCCTGTGCCCCCCGGCGTCCCCGTTGTAGTTGTGTCCCTGTGTCCGGTTCGTCATTTATATTCCCTGTGTCCCCGTCGTCATTTGTGTCCCGGTGTCCCAGTCTGTGATTTCTATTTGAGTGTCCCGGGCGGGCATCGTAGCATCGATGAGTTTAAGGAATTCTTGTCAACTGATTGTTTCGCCTATAAAGAATATTATCTCGAGGTAAGAATTGATCACCGACCACAACGATTGCCACTTTGTTGATAGTTGCGTATCAGGAGGCATCAATTCGATTGCTGTTTTTAAGCAGAAGCACTAAATTATTATTTTTGTGGAAAAGATGATTTATATAAATATATATATATATTTTCTTTTTAGTTTTTTTGTAGTTTTTACCTTTTTTAGTTTTTTTTCTTCTTTTGTATTAATGCTAAAGCCAAGGTTCAAACCTGGAGCCTCTCGGACCTAGAACCTGAAACATAACGCTTTACAAACTCAGCTACTTCGGCGTGAATACATTGGTTTTGAGCAGCTTCCTCGGGTGTTGCCATTGTAGGTTCTTCAGTCATTTTACAATTAGAAATTTCTCTTTCAACGGTCTTCTTACAATTAAAAATTTGTCTTTGAACGATATTCTTAAATACCTGTGTCCTGGTCGTCATTTATATTGCCTGTGTCCCGGTCGTCATTTGTGTCCCGGTATCCCAGTCTGTAATTTCTCCTTGAGTGTCCCGGTCGTTATTTATATTCCCTCTGTCCCGGTCGTCATTTGTGTCCCGGTCTGTAATTTCTCTTTGAGTGTTTTTTCTTTTTAGTATTTTTTAGTTTTTTACATTTTTTCTTTTTTCAGTTTTCTTTTTCTTCTTTATTTTTCAGCTTCACTATGAAATACATATCGCCGAACCTTTGTTTTTTTAACTAAAACCTGGTAGGCATTGATGACCTTATCCAAGTCAAGATCCCAAACCCAATCATCATCGCTATGATTTTCAGTTTTGATATGTTTTGACTCTCGCTTTCCAGGTGGATCTTCATCTAACTGCGCGGTTTTGCGTTCTTTAGCCTCAAGCCTGTTTCCTTGCTGTTCTTTTGATTCCTCGGCACGCTTTCTTTTCTGACTTTCTCTATCAGCAGCAAGTTTTTTGGCATAGACTCTTTGAGCATCTTCATCGGCTTTTGCCATTGAAAGTTCATCAGTCATTTTAAACTTAAACATTAATAGATTTCTACGTGAACATATATGTCTTAAATATATTTAATGACGTCACCGTCATAGCAAAAATGACGACAACTAACTTCATGACGCCAGTCGACACAGAAACATGACGTCACCTGATCCACAGACAGACAACTTATTTATATATATATAGATAGATATAATTCTAAAATTGTCAGGTAATTTTCTATTTTGAAATAAAAACTAAAAATTATTGCTCAGACAACATAAATATTTTTGATATTTACATAATAGCTTTAGTGGTTCTGGACTGAAAACAAAATATGCTAATCAAATTGGGAATTGCAATCTTTTAGGTTGAAAAGGCAGATCCATTGGAATCATGAGAATGCGTTGAATAAGAAAAGCCTCACCCTCAAAAGGCCCTGTCAAGATTGTTGCCTCTATTACGTTATAACAGACATAACACGTCATTTGTGTCCCGGTGTCCCGGTCTGTAGTTTCGTTAGTCGACAAACATGACGTCAGACGACAAACAACTTCATGACAACATACAGCTCAATCCTTATAATGACGTCAGTCGACAAACATGACGTCAGTCGACACACAAACATGACGTCAGTCGACAGACAGACAAACAACTATATATATATATATATATATATATATATATATATATATATATATATATATATATATATATATATATATATATATATATATATATATATAACTACTTAAAACATGCAAATATACAACATTCTTTGCTGTCCCATTGTCTGTCCATATAAATAGATTGTCAGGTTTACCAACTCTTGAATAATAATTGTCCATGGGAAAACAATCCGTATTCAGATCTATACAGCATTTTTCTAACGATTGCCCTTGAGCTTTGTTGATGGTGATTGCTAATCGAACATTCCCTGTGTCCCCGTCGTCATTTATATATCCCCCTGTGCCCCCGGCGTCCCCGTTGTAGTTGTGTCCCTGTGTCCTGGTCGTCATTTATGCTCCCTTTGTCCCGGTCGTCATTTGTGTCCCGGTATCCCAGTCTGTAATCTCTCTTTGAGTGTCCCGGTCGTCATTTATATTCCCTCTGTACCGGGGTCCCGGTCGTCATTTGTGTCCCGGTCTGTAATTTCTCTTTGAGTGTCCCGGTCGTCATTTATATTCCCTGTGTCCCGGTCGTCATTTGTGTCCCGGTGTCCCGGTCTGTAGTGTCATCTCATAATGACGTCATATACAAAGCCTTATATACTTATAATGACGTCAAATGCAAACCCATAAACAAACAAACATGCATATATACAACTTATTTTTATATATATATACAGTTTCTTCTTTAGTTTTTTTCTTTTTTTAGTTTTTTCTTTCTTTAGTTTCTTCTTTTTATTGATTTGTTTTCTTCAATTTGTCAATGTTCATTCTAACATTGATACTTGGAAAAATCTTTACGTGCCAAGCATGCTAAAGCTCCAACAATTTATATTAAACCTAAAATTTGGGGTATCTGTTTTAAGGTTTTCGAATATCTTTAATCTATTGTCAAAATATATTGAAATATTTGTGCAATTCCAGTTTTTTTAGTTTTTTCTTTTTTTTAGTTTTTTAGCTTTTTTTAGTTTTTTTTTCTTTTTAGTTTTTTATCTTTTTTATTTTTTTCCGTTTTTTCTTTTTAGGTTTTTTCTTTTTTTAATTTTTTTTATTTTTTTTTTTTTTTAGTTTTTTCTTTTTAGTTTTTTTTCAGTTTTTTACCATTTTTCTTTTTTCGAATTACTTTAATCTGTTGTCAAAATATTTCGAAATATTTATGCAATTTCCAGTTTTTACAATCTAGTTTGTTTTCTTTTATATATATAGAAGATATAATCTGGCGTAACAGACAAAGTGTAACACACATAACAGACAGACAACTTATTTTGATATATATAGATCTGTGCGTATGTATGGCAAACACACCTCTTCAGGATTTGGGAATGCCTTCACCTAATCGTACCGCTGCTGTTTCGACATGTGTAGAATTGGATCGTGAACAAAGTTACAGTACGAGCTATCTATTGTCGTAAGTACAAAATAACATTTCCAAGTTAACGTCGGAACAAAAAGACATTTATGATACGATAATGCATCGTGTCGATAACAACGTTGGAGAAATTTTCTTTTTGGATGCGCCACGAGGTACTGGTAAAAAGTTTGAGATAAAACTGATTCTGGCATCAATTCGATCAAAAAATGATATAGCGTTGGTAATTGCGTCGTCCGGAATAGCCGCAACGTTGCTGCCTAGTGGAAGAACTGCTCATTCCGCTTTGAAATTGCCTCTGAATTTGCATTCTACAGAAACTCCCACGTGCAATATTTCCAAATCATCTGGGATGGGTAAAGTATTGCATTCGAAATCCTTTGGCAGCACATTAATATTGCTTGCGGGAGATTTCAGGCAAACATTACCTATAATACCTAGATCAACCCCTGAGGACAAAATGAATGCTTGCCTGAAAAATTCTAATTTCTGGTCACACGTAAAAACATTAAAATTAACTACAAATATGCGAGTCTGATTGCAAAACGATGACTCTGCTCAAACATTTTCAGATCAAATGCTGGCAATTGGAAACGGAAAGCTCCCAGTAGACTCAATTTCAGGACGTATACAACTACCTGCTGAATTCTGTAATTTAGTGACGTCCACGAAATCAACAATATTGTTTTGACCAAGATTCGAGACCAGGCAGTCCTTTACAAGTTAGTCGACACAGTTTTGGAACCAAATGAGGCGGTTAATTAGCCATCTGAATTTTTAAATTCCGTGGATCTTTCAGGGTTTCCACCACACGTGCTACAACTAAAAATAGGCGTACCAATAATACTGCTAAGAAATATCAACCCACCAAAGCTTTGCAATGGCACGGAACTTGCCGTAAAAAAAAACAATGGAAAACGTAATAGAGGCCACAATCTTGACATATGAAAACAAAGAAAGGGAATAAAAAATGAAAAGAGAAAAAACAAATAGGTGAAAAAACGAGGATTTTATCAGACAGAAGCTAAATATGAAAAACAGGCAAATATTTCGACAAGGACCTCTGCCAAGTCGTCCTCAGTGCTCAAAGAAACAAAGAAAAGAAAACAGCAAAATCTAACCTTTATAAGTGAAATACACGAGAGGAAGACAGACACTGACTCAACCAACAAAAAAACAAGTTTAAATCAATGAAAGAGAAGTTACCAATTAGAGTGAATAAGTATCCTTTGCCTTGCAACAGATTTCGCCTGTCTACAATTTCGGTTTTCATTAGATATGCGGACTGGTTGTCTTAGACTGAGTGAAAGTATTCATAGAGTCTTTTAATATTAAATTATTATAAATTAGGCTTAAGGAAATAACTCCCGTGTCTCTATTTATAGCCAAATTTCTATTTATAGTTTTTTTTATCTCAATAGCCTCTTTAAAAGATTGCGGTAGACCATTTACAGTAGATATTAAAGTTGCCTCTTCAAAAAGAACTAAATGGGCAGGATTTTCAAATATATGCTGGGCCAGAGCTGAATCAAAGTTGTCATTTTTATTTTCCAATCTCAGGGACTTATCTATTGAAATTTTGTGTTCTTGCAATCGTTCCCCTAGTTGTTCATTGTTCCTTCCAATGTAAAATTTTCTACATGAACAGGGGACTCTGTAGACGCCACTACCTAGTATAGGGTCCGTTTTATCCTTTCCCGAGTTGAAAAAATGCTCAACTTTTTGTTCAGTTTTAAAAGACGCATAGAGATTATGTTTTTTTAAAGTTTTTCCAAGTTTGTCGCTGAGTTTTGAGACGTATGGTAATGTAGTGAAAGTTTTTTTTTCAATTGCCAGTGTACCTGAATCAAGGGGGACGGGCTTCCTATTTTCCTGTTTTATCTTTTTTAATCGTCTATCTATTATATTTTCAATGAGGTTCATTGGGTAGCCATTGCAGAATAGAATATCTTTAACATAATCTAACTCGGATTTTACATCTGATTTTTCATTTTTTATTCCCTTTCTTTGTTTTCATATGTCATGCATAGCCAGTATGGTCTCAGAACGTATTTACAATCTTGACAGGGACTTTTGAGGGTGAGGCTGTTCTTATTCCTCGCATTCCCATGATTCCAACGGATCTGCCTTTTCAATTTAAAAGATTGCAATTCCCAATGCGATTAGCATTTGCAATCACCATCAACAAAGCTCAAGGTCAATCATAAGAAAAATGTGGTATAGACCTTAATACTGATTGTTTTCCCCATGGACAATTGTACATTGCATGTTCGAGGGTCGGTAAACCTGACAATCTATTTATATACAGCGACAATTGGACAGCGAAGAATGTTGTATATTCGCAAGTTTTACGCAGTTAATTTGTATTGTATCTATTTATCTATCAATCTATATAAAAACAAGTTGTATGTATGCATGTTTGTTTGTTTGTAAAAAGAGCGTTTGCATATGACGTCATTATTAGTACATAAGGCTTTGTATATGCACAGACAATGGGAAAGCCAAGAATGTTGTATATTCGCAATTTTTACGTAGTTTGAAACACATATATAAATCTACCTATATTCACAGGTGGGACACAGGGACACAAATACAATGGCGCGTAACTAATATGGTGCGTAACGACTTACGCGCGCGGGGGGGCTTGGGGGGGGGGGGCGCGTAGCGCCCCACCAACTAGGTGTTGGGGTGGCCCGAAGCGCCACCCCAACAGCTAGTATATATATATATATATATATATATATATATATATATATATATATATATATATATATATATATATATATATATATATATATATATATATATATATATATATATATATATATATATATATATATATATATATATATATATATATATATATATATATATATATATATATTCACAGGTGGGACACAGGGACACAACTACAATGGCGCGTAACTAATATGGCGCGTAACGACTCACGCGCGGGGGGGGGGTGGGGGGGGTGGGGGCTTGGGGGGGCGTGAAGCACCCCCACCAACTAGGTGCTGGAGTGGCGCGAAGCACCACCCCATCTTCTATAATAACTAAAGTGTAGTTATAAATTTCTGATGTAAAATCAAAAGTCATATCTGACGTTTCTAACCGTTTTCGATGGGGTATATCTTCGGACATTTTTGATTTATATTTTTCCCATAACTCTGTAGGAGCTGATGGAGAGCAAGTTGTTAGTATGATGCCAAACAATGCACGAATTTGACTTGGAGTTGACGTTTCGCACGCGTCATTGATGCAGTTATCCCAGTGTTGGTCATTCTCCAATAAATTCAGAGCTTGGCATGCACTACGGTAAGTGTCATGTATAGTACCGTTTACAGTTCTCAAATACTCAAAGGACGTCGGACCGGGTACATTCACCAAAAGCAGGCGTAGAAAGAAGCATTCATGTTGATTGGGGTGAACGGTGTAGAGTCTTCCTATCGTGGTATCTTTGAAGATGGTGGGTTGGCCGTCGACTAACTTACCCTGTTTTCGACGTTCAAATACTTTATTTTTAGTATTCCACGTGTAATACGAAGGCACTTCAGTATACAGCAGTTCTTTTGCAAAAGAATCATTTTTGCATAGCGAAAAAAAGCAGTTAACTTTGTATCCGGTGGATTCGGGGCTCTTTGTTGCAGGTTGGATTCCGAAAAATAAACACAATGACCATTCTGTAAATGTACCGCTAAGTGAACAACAGCTGGACTACGTTCATGTATCAGAAATGAAAGAATTCGCCAAACAGCTTCATTACTGCTTATGTATCTTCCAGCCTGATATTGTACGATTTCGTCGATATCTTTGATTTCGGACTGCAAGCCAAAAACTGCCATGTCACTGCCTTTGTTGACGTATTTACATATGTATTTGATTGCCTTTACGGAGTTACAGTATTCAACGTTTATGTGTGCATTAAATGTTTTTGATAATAATGGGGAATATGGAACAACCCACTGGTTATCTACTTCGATGGTGGTACCGTTACGCTTCTTTATTATTGCTGTTTTACCGCCATCTTCAGTAGATCTTCTTCTATATTGTGGGTAACCATCATTGCCAGTAATTGTGTTGGATACTAAAAGTCGAGGATATTGCTTCGTACACCTTCCTTTGGCCATGCATGGTGAATTTTCGTTCAGTGCACCGCAATATCCATGTATCATATTTTTTACAACAATATCATATAACCCCTTATCGACATTTTCCTCAGGTATTTCAGCGGAAATCACATCATCAATTTCGTTAGAAATAATTTTATTATGTAGCCAGATTAGCATATGTGCGTGTGGCAAACCTCGTTTTTGCCATTCCACTGAGTACATCCAGTATCGCACCGACCCAAACACTTCAAGTTTTACTATGTAGTTTATCACTGATTTCAACTTTTGCCGGAAGACACGGGCCGTAATGTCATGTCTATGAACCGCCGATTGTCCTTGAAGTAAAAGCTGCTGTATCTCCTCCCAAGATTGATTACATGTAAATGTAATAAATAAATCTGGACGACCATAGAGACGAACATACGCAATAGCATCTTGAGCATATTCATGCATATGAGGGGGACTGCCAGCATATGACGAAGGTAAAATCGTTAATCTTCCAACGTTTGTGGTATTACCGTCATTTACAACTGCATCTCGCAAATGAATGTATTGTTCAGAGCGGAGCTTGGTCTGATTCAGACGGATATATAGCAAACGTTCTGATTCAATTTTTGCATACATATCAACGACGTATTGGTGAAACAATTGATGGCATTTTAAAATATAATTGTCTTCATCCTGCCGAATCATTAGTCTATAGGAATAATAATGCATTGCACTGCATTTCTTATTCATTTCTTTGTTAGTGGCTGGATTCATCAATTTAATATTAAAGTGATAGCCGTCGGCTCCATCCCAAAAAATGACAGGATATTGTAGGGCATCGTAGCATCGATGAGTTTCAGCAATTCTTACCAACTGAGCGTTTCGCTTATGAAGAATAATATCTCGAGGTAAAAACTGATCACCGACCATAACGATTGCCACTTTGTCGATAGTTGGAGCATTGTATCTACGCACATGTTGGCCAGGAGGCGTTTTGATTTTCGATTTGGGCACCAAACGACGTCATTTGGAAACATGAGTTATATTTTCTGATGTATGATAAAAAACGCTTGGATTCTGACGTAGTTCCAGTAAGCAAAGTCTTCAATGGCTCTGGGGGTGCAGCCAGTAGAGGAAGTTTAACTTTCCCTGAGGCGCAACACATTCCCATTGTTTCACCATTAAATTTCAAGGCCTTGCAATAGGGACAAATTTTAGACATAGTCCCAATTTGAGCACATCTGCTATAATCATCGACTGGGCTGTACCTGAATGCCATGCGATAATTTTCACGTTGCTCTTGTGATTCCTCGGCACGCTTTCTTTTGGCGTTATCTCTTGAAGCCGCAAGCCTGTTTTCACGTTGCTCTTGTGATTCCTCGACGCGCCTTCTTTTTTCACTTTCTCTTTTAGCAGCAGGTCTGGTTTCGCGTTGCTCTGGTAGTTCCTCGACACGCCTTCATTGACGTAAATTGCACATTTCTAATCTAGCATCATCTCTTGAAGCCGCAAGCCTGTTTTAACGTTGCTCTTGTGATTCCTCGACACGCCTTCTTTTTTTACTTTCTCTTTCAGCAGCAAGTCTGGTTTCGCGTTGCTCTTGTAGTTCCTCGACACGCCGCTGTTGACGTAAATTGCACATTCCTAATCTGGCCCTCTCTCTTTGAACCGCAAGCCTTGTTTTGCTTTTTGATACCATTCTATAACATTGACAGTTGGAAAAATCTCCACGTGCCAAGCTTGCTAAAGCTCAACAATTTATAATAAACCTAAAAATTTTAAGTATCTTTATTAAGGTTTTCAAATTACATTAATCTATTGTCAAAATATTTCGAAATATTTATGCAATTCCCAGTTTTTACATTTGAACCCTCAACACAAAAATACATACAACTTATTTTTAGATATATATAGAAGATATAATCTGGCGTAACAGACAAAGTGTAACAGACATAACACACAAACAACTTGTTTTTATATATATATATATATATATATATATATATATATATATATATATATATATATATATATATATATATATATATATATATATATATATATATATATATATATATATATATATATATATATATATATATATATATATATATATATATATATATATATATATATATATATATATATATATATATATATAAAAATAAGTTGTCTGTGTGTGGATCTGTGGATCTGTGGATCAGGTGACGTCACCTGAAAAAACTGGATCAGGTGACGTCAAAACTGAAAAAACTAAAAAAAGGCAAAAACTACAAAAAAAACTAAAAACTAATAAAAAAAATAAAAAAGCTAAAAAACTAAAAAAACTAAAAAAAGGCAAAAACTACAAAAAAAAACTAAAAACTAATAAAAAAGCTAAAAAACTAAAAAAACTAAAAAAAGGCAAAAACTACAAAAAAAACTAAAAACTAATAAAAAAAATAAAAAAGCTAAAAAACTAAAAAAACTAAAAAAACTAAAAAAAGGTAAAAAACTAAAAAAACTAACTACAAAAAAAAACTAAAAACTAATAAAAAAAATAAAAAAGCTAAAAAACTAAAAAAACTAAAAAAAGGCAAAAACTACAAAAGAAACTAAAAACTAATAAAAAAGCTAAAAAACTAAAAAAACTAAAAAAACTAAAAAAGGTAAAAAACTAAAAAAACTAAAAACTAAAAAAAACTAAAAAAAAGGAAAAAACTGAAAAATAAGCTAAAATAAAGGTAAAAACCAATAAAAAACTAAAAAAAACTGAAAAAACTAAAAAAAGGCAAAAACTACAAAAAAAACTAAAAACTAATAAAAAAAGTAAAAAAGCTAAAAAACTAAAAAAACTAAAAAAACTAAAAAAAGGTAAAAAAAAAAAAATAAAAAATAAAAAAAAAACTAAAAAAAAGGAAAAAACTGAAAAATAAGCTAAAATAAAGGTAAAAACCAATAAAAAACTAAAAAGAAAAAAAGGAAAAAACTAAAAAAAATTTTCATCTAAAAAACTCAAAAATAAAACTAAAAAAGGTAAAAACTAAAAGAACTAAAAAAGAAAAAAATAAATGACGACACTCAAAGAGAAAGCGACCAGGACAAAAGGAATGTTCGATTAGCAATCAACAAAGCACCGGGACACAGGGAGTATAAATGACGAACTAATAAAAAAACTAAAAAATCTAAAAATCTAAATAAACTAAAAAAGAAAAAAAAAAGGAAAAAAATAAAGGAGAAAAACAAAACTAAAAAACGAATGTATATACAGACCGGGACACCGGGATACAAATGACGACCGGGACACAGGGAATATAAATGACGACCGGGACACAGGGACACAACTACAACGGGGACACCGGGGGAAACAGGGGGATATAAATGACGACCGGGACAGGGAATGGTCGATTAGCAATCACCATCAACAAAGCTCAAGGGCAATCATTAGAATCATGAGGTATAGATCTGAATACAGATTGTTTTCCCATGGACCATTATATGTTGCATGTTCAAGAGTCGGTAAACCTGACAATCTATTTGGATCAGGTGACGTCACCTGAAAAAACTGGATCAGGTGACGTCAAAACTGAAAAAACTAAAAAAAGGCAAAAACTAAAAAAAAAACTAAAAACTAATAAAAAAAATAAAAAAGCTAAAAAACTAAAAAAACTAAAAAAAGGCAAAAACTACAAAAAAAACTAAAAACTAATAAAAAAGCTAAAAAACTAAAAAAACTAAAAAAAGGCAAACACTACAAAAAAAAACTAAAAACTAATAAAAAAAATAAAAAAGCTAAAAAACTAAAAAAACTAAAAAAACTAAAAAAAGGTAAAAAACTAAAAAAACTATCTACAAAAAAAACTAAAAACTAATAAAAAAAATAAAAAAGCTAAAAAACTAAAAAAACTAAAAAAAGGCAAAAACTACAAAAGAAACTAAAAACTAATAAAAAAGCTAAAAAACTAAAAAAACTAAAAAAAGGCAAAAACTACAAAAAAACTAAAAACTAATAAAAAAAATAAAAAAGCTAAAAAACTAAAAAAACTAAAAAAAGGTAAAAAACTAAAAAAAACTAAAAACTAAAAAAAACTAAAAAAAAGGAAAAAACTGAAAAATAAGCTAAAATAAAGGTAAAAACCAATAAAAAACTAAAAAAAACTGAAAAAACTAAAAAAGGCAAAAACTACAAAAAAAACTAAAAACTAATAAAAAAAGTAAAAAAGCTAAAAAACTAAAAAAACTAAAAAAACTAAAAAAGGTAAAAAACTAAAAAAAATAAAAAATAAAAAAAACTAAAAAAAGGAAAAAACTGAAAAATAAGCTAAAATAAAGGTAAAAACCAATAAAAAACAAAAGAAAAAAAGGAAAAAACTAAAAAAAATTTTCATCTAAAAAACTAAAAAAAACTAAAAAAGGTAAAAACTAAAAGAACTAAAAAAGAAAAAAATAAATGACGACACTCAAAGAGAAAGCGACCAGGACAAAAGGAATGTTCGATTAGCAATCAACAAAGCACCGGGACACAGGGAGTATAAATGACGACCAGGACATGAGTAAAAAAAAAAACTAACAAAACTAAAAAGAAGGTAAAAACTACAAAAAAACTAAAAAGAAAAAAAAACTAAAAACTAATAAAAAAACTAAAAAATCTAAAAATCTAAATAAACTAAAAAAGAAAAAAAAAGGAAAAAATAAAGGAGAAAAACAAAACTAAAAAACGAATGTATATACAGACCGGGACACCGGGATACAAATGACGACCGGGACACAGGGAATATAAATGACGACCGGGACACAGGGACACAACTACAACGGGGATACCGGGGGAAACAGGGGGATATAAATGACGACCGGGACACCGGGGCAGGGAATGGTCGATTAGCAATCACCATCAACAAAGCTCAAGGGCAATCATTAGAATCATGAGGTATAGATCTGAATACAGATTGTTTTCCCATGGACCATTATATGTTGCATGTTCAAGAGTCGGTAAACCTGACAATCTATTTATATGCAAAGACAATGGGACAGCAAAGAATGTTGTATATTCGCAAGTTTTACGTAGTTAAAACCATATATATATATATATATATATATATATATATATATATATATATATATATATATATATATATATATATATATATATATATATATATATATATCTATATTCACAGGTGGGACATAGGGACACAACTACAATGGCGCGTAACTATTATGGCGCGTAACGACTTACGCGCGCGGGGGGGCTTGGGGGGGCGCGAAGCGCCCCCACTAACTAGGTGTTGGGGTGGCGCGAAGCGCCACCCCAACAGCTAGTATATATATATATATATATATATATATATATATACATCTATATATATATATATATATATATATATATATATATATATATATATATACATCTGATATCAACTCTATGCTACCTTTTTAAAGCCATTCTGAAGGCTTCTTAGCCCCTTCCCTTGCCTATAAAATGTCCCCTATCATTCCTCTCTTGGAAATCTTAATCAAGAACCAGAATTTCCGTTTTATCATTTTTAACCGTTTCCCTTGTTTGGCTGGTATCCACCCAATGAAGTCCGAGAAAATAATCTTAACCAATATTCAACACAACGGCTTGAAAGGAAAAGACTATCAAAACAATTAATTCCAGTCAAAAACTCTTGATTAGATCAGACATATCACTTGACAGGATTAACACAGTGCAGGTAGAGTTGAACTTCTGGTGATTAGTGTTCAGTCAAATCTGGCACGTTTGAAAAAATACAGGGTTATTCTGAAACATGTGGGAATGATAAAAAAAATATTGAAAATATTTTTTCCCTTGTTTGGCTGGTAGACACCCAACGAAGTCCAAAAATAATCTGAACCAATTTTCAATACACCGGCTTGAAAGAAAAAGACTATCAAAACAATTAAGTGCAGTCAAAAAACTTCTGATTGGATGACACAGATCACATGACAGGATTAATACAGTGCACATAGAGTTGAACTTCTGGCGATTAGTGTTCAGTCAAATCTAGCACGCTTGAAAAAATACAAGGTTATTCTGAAACATGTCGGACTAGTGGAAACAATATTGAAAATAGAAAAATCAATTTTGGATTGGCTTTAAAACAGGTAAAAGGTAATAAAGTAGTTAATTCTCTGATTCAATAAGTAAAAACCTTAGCAACAAAAAAAAAAATCAAGTTTGAAAGTAAGGAACCAAGTGAGTCAGTTGCAGACTTTTTAATAAGAGAAATCAAGGCTAAATAAAAAGGAGCAGCAAAAGTCCACACTTTTGGTAGCTAACTGAAGGTTGCTGGCTCTCAGCGTGCTGAAAGAAAAGAAGAGTATGGATATGAAGTCTTGATTCACACTTTGATGACATATCTTGCCCTAGGCACCTTTACAAGGAAACTGCCTCAAGTTTTCAAGTTAAATTTCAGACACGCCATGAAAATGTATGGCATCTATCACTGGAAGACCGAATCCAAGAAGGCATATCTATTATACAAATCGAGCAATTATTCCTCTGTTTTTGTGCCATCTAGGAAGCCTGAGGAGGAATTTGCAATATCTGAAATAAGCCGCACGTAGAGTATGGTGATTTTTCTTACGAAACAGATGAGCCATGCCTGATAAAAACAAGAGCACAGGGGCGCAAAAGGCATTATAAATTATGCACAAACCATTGCGGTTGTAACGGCTTTTTTGGGGGGATATTTTTCCGTAAGCGACGCGTAGGTTTTTCAAGGCTTTATTCACTAGGGATGAAAAGGTACTGGAAAGTGTTGGACCGAAACACAGACCAAGCCAACTAACTAAAGAAGAACATGGCAGAATTGCAGTTCCAGCAACGAATGGAGCGACCGCATAAGGGCTATTAAAACATTTAAACTCGCATTTAGACGCATTAACTGACAGTCCAATCTTAGATAGTTCATTGGTTAATACAGTATAATTGAAAAGCAATCCACAGTGAGTTCGGGCAACAAGAAGAACGTCGTTAGCATATGCAACAGAAGACAAACCAATATTATTGTAAGAAACAGAACTTTTAAGGGGACGCAGGGACGATGCAAGCACACATTTAAATATATTAGAAGACAATACGGTAGAAGTTGCAACCTATCTATTTTTAGCAGCAGTTTTCACACCATGAAGTGGCAAAAACCATGAGCCTAAGTCGAAAATCTTATGAGAAAAAAGGAATGAAACAAGAGCTAACAGCTCATATGGCATGAGCTCTAGCAAAATTACAAGAATCAATAGATTAATTTAAAAGAAAAATCAGAGGCTTAATTACGTTTGGCATTTAAAATAAGAGCTCTGAGACACAGGGTCCTTTTAAATATCAAAATTCATTAAGATCCGATCACCCACTCGCAAGTTAAAAATGCCTCATTTTTCTAATTTTTCCTCCTCCCTTACCCCCAAATGGTTGAATCGGGGAAATCAACTTAATCAAGTCAATTTGTGCAGGTCCCTGACACGCCTACCAATTGCCATTGTCCTAGCACGTCCAGAAGTACTGAACTCGCCAAAGCACTGGACCCCCTACTACCCCAAAGATAGTAGATCCAGTCCGGTTTCGTCAATCACGTATCTACGACATTTGCTTATTCTACCCACCAAGTTTCATCCCGATCTCTCCACTCTAAGCATTTTCCAAGGTTTCCGGTGTCACCCTCCAACTCTCCTCCGATGTCACCAGAACTAGTCGGGGTTTCAAATAAGAGATCTGAGACATAAGTTCATTCTTAATATCAAATTCAAAAATACCTCAGGAACGGTCACCCACTTTTAAGTTAAAAATACCTCAATTTTGGTAATTTTTCTGAATTAATACCCCCTCCAACTCCCCTAAGAGTGCGAATCCATTTCGGTTATGTCAATCACGTATCTAGGACTTGTGCTTATTATTCCCACCAAGTTTCATCCTGATCACTCCACTCTAAGCATTTCCCAAGATTTCCAGTCCCCTCCCCAAATCCCCCCAATGACACTGGATCCAGTCGGGATTTAAAACATGAGATCTGAGATACGATGTCCTTCTAAATATGAAATTTCATCCAATGAAAGTCAAGATCCGATCACTCCTTCGTCAGTTAAAAATACCTCATCTTTTCAAATTTTTCAGAATTAACCCTTCCCCCAACCCCCCAAGAGAGTGAATTCGTTCTGTTTATGTCAATCACGTATCTAGGACTTATGCTTATTTTTCCCACTAAGTATCATCCCGATCCCTCCACTCTAAGCATTTTCCAAGATTTTAGGTTTCCCCCTCCAATGTCACCTGATCCAGTCGGAATTTAAAATAAGAGATCTGAGACATGGTATCCTTCTAAACATCAAATTTAATTAAAACCCAATCTAATTTTTCCAAAATAACCGTCCTCCCACTCCCCCCCCCCAAATGGTTGAATCGGGGAAACAACTATTTCATATTTAATCTGGTCTGGTCCCTGATACGCCTGCCAAACTTCATCGTCCAAGCTTATCTAGAAAGGCCTAAACTAGCAAGACTGGGACTGACAGATCGACAGAATTTGCAATCACTGTATGTCACTTGGTAAATACCAAGTGCCATACAAAGTAATTTTTCTCTGGGGATGGAATATTTGATTGAAGGTCGGCTTCAGTATGACTTATTTTGGAAAAGGGTTATTTTTAGGCTTTGGGCAAGCCATGGGTGGAAGTAGTTATAGACCCTACTAAACTGAAGGAAAACTCGATTTTCTTAAAACTTGAAACAACCTCCCCCTCGCCCTATTTTAGATAGGGCTTGGGATATCAGAGCTCGATATGAGCCCTGATCCTAGTCATCTTCGGTCTAGATTTCATTTGGATCCGTTGCTCCATTCGCACGTTATACTAAATTAAACCAAAAGCTTGACTTTTCAGCACTTAAAACCCACTCCGCCTCGTTCTATTTGAGCTAGGGTTTTCATCTCAAAACTTGATGCCTGCCACGGTCTTAGGCACCTTTGGTTCAATCTTCACTGAGATCCATCGATCTCTCGCAAGTTACACTGAATTAAATGAAAAACTCAACTTTTTTTTAGCACTTAAAGCCCCCTCCCCCTAATTAAGCTAGGGACTTCATCTCCAAACACTATGTGTCTTATGTTTTGGCATCTTTGGCTTGACTTTCATTGAGATCCATTACTTCATTCGCAAGTTAAACTGAGTCAAACAAAAAACTCAATTTTTTAGCACTTAAAGCCCCCTCCCCCTCGCCTTTATTAAGCTTGGGTCTCCATCCCAGAACTCAATGCATATCATACTCTTAGGCATTTTTATTCAATTTTCATCGAAATTCATCTCTCCATTTGCAAGTTACAGTGAATTAAATGAAAAACTCGATTTTTTTTTTTAATACTTAAAACCCCATCGCCTTAACTAAGCTCAATTTTAATCCAAATAGTTCAATTTTAATACAAATCTGACTGGCGGTTCTCCCACTATACTCGATAGCACAGACGGGCAGACTGACAGACAGATCTCAAAAACCTATCTTGATGGCTATTTTCCACTATCCAAATAGGTGATGATGCCTGGATGATGATATGCTATTGTTTTCATTTTTTGGATCCAATGAGCCAACATGGCTACCTAAGTCCGTCTGTCTGTGTAATCATGTAAAGGGGGAGAACCGCTGGTTGGAATTGGATGAAAATTTTGATGGCCAGATTTGGTGCCAAGGATCATGAGCCACATCAAGTTGAAAGATGAAGACCCTAGCTCAAAGAGAACAGGGGGAGAGGGCTTCACCTGCTAAAAACAGTTCTTCGTTTAATTCAGAGTAACTTGCAACTGGAGTGATGGATCTGAATGAAAATTGAACCAAAGAGGCCTAAGACCATAACACATATCAAGTTTTGAGATAAAGACCCTAGCTCAAAATTAACAAGGGGGAGTGGGTTTAAATTCCAGAAAAATTTAAGTTTTCTGTTTAATTTAGTATAACTTGCAAATGGAGTAATGGATCCGAATGAAAACTAGACCAAAGATGCCTAAGATCAGGGCTCAGACTTTTCCAAGATGGAATTTTTAGTTTAATTTTATAATTTCTGAACTTGACCTGAAAAATAAAACTCAATAATAGTCCCAATAGATTCTATCTATGCTCTTTGACAACTTGGATATATTTACAATCTTTTATATATTTAAATTGTAAGAGTAGAGTAGTAACAGTAGTAGCCCCAAAAGTTTCAACTTACTACCCCTCCAGTCATTCTCAATATGTTGCTGAGGTGTCCTTTTGATTTAGTTTAAAGAAACATTTAGTTTTAAAGTGTAATAGGCCAATAACATAATTGTGGGGGGTTGACACGTCCAATTTTCCTAAAGACATAGCTGCTGGACTGTTCTACTATACTGAACAAAATGGCTGTCTCAAAACTTGACTAGAAGCATTTGGAAAATGAATAGCCTTGAGAGGAGGGCTCCTTGTCCAACCAATCTCTTTTTGCTCTTAAAACGGGCACCAGAACTTTTAACTTTGAATCAAATTAGCTCCTTTAAAAGTTTCAGTGATACTTTCTAGCTATTATACATTGGTGTTGCCTATAATACTGCTTATATGCCCTTTTGAAAAACCTGCATGCATCAAGTTTTTTGTTTAATTAAAACTTCTCATAAACATTTCCTAGAAGTTTCACCTTAATACCCTTAGTGTCATTAGCTACAGTAACGTGTAGTTTAACTACCCACTAAAAAGTAAAACGCCTATGATTAGAGACGTTCCTAGGATTGGTGGGGCTACAGTTTTTTTTTTTTAATGTAAAATTAGATTTAAAATATTTCAAATTTAAAACACAAAGTAAACTATTTACTTAATATATTAAGAAAAAGTAATAACTCAATAGCATACTAAAAAATAAGAACAATAAATAATTCTTCTGCAGGGCTCTACAGGCAATATTTACCAACAATAGTAGAAGAGAGCTTGCTTGGATTTATAAGGTAGCCACTGCAAAACATTTTGACACCAATCATTAATTAAATTAGATTACTGGTTCCCAATCAATAGAATCATGACCCCCAAGGGGGATCACCTCAGCTTTTTTGGGGAATTGCAAGTGAAACTGACTTGATGAAGCAGGGTTGATCCAGAAAAATTCAAGTTTTTCTATGATGGTGGACAAGGCCTATGTTGATAATGATAATCTCTAAAGACATAGCTGCTGGACTGTTCTACTAAACTGAAAAAAAGGCTGTCTCAAAACTTGACTAGATGCGTTTGGAAAATGAAGGGGCTTGAGAGAAGGGCTGCTTGTCTAACCAATTTGTTTTTACTCTTAAAAAGGACACCATAATTTATACTACTTATATGCTCTTTTGAAAAACCTGCTTGCAGAAAGCTTTTTGTTTAATCAAAACTCCTCATAAACATTCCCTAAAAGTTTCACCTCAATACCCTTAGTCTCATTAGCTACAGTAACTATAGTTTAACTACCCACTAAAAAGTGGGGCCCAGGGAAAAAATTAACTACAAGACCCCCTCCCCTTCCAAATCAAATCTAAGCAAAAAAGCCATTAAAAGTGAAAATTGAATCAAAGTGAGAAATTCCCCAGCCATGGTGCCCCCAAGCCACACCACTCAGCAAAACTACCCTGGTTGCCCCCTCCCAAGGAACAACTCTGTCTTTGATTTAGAATTCCAATACTACAACTAGCCTCCATTATTGGATATGAAAATAGAGGCTGTATAATGAATACATCAAATAGAAGATTGTCCAGCCAGGGTAAGATACTATTTGAGACATTTCAAAATTGAATATTAAGCCGGAGGATATGGTTATGAAGGGTAAGGTCTCATAGCTGGCAAGGCAGATCGTAAGGATGAGAAATTTAGTTGATAATGCAATAGGGTTTTTTAAGAGAGGGAGGTTACACATCTCTGGGGGACTATGTGGTCAGAAAACCTTTTAGCTCTAATATGTATATACATTATCTATTTAAGGAAAATCAAGAGCCTGTATGTGTGATTTTGAGTCTAAACTGATTGTGTAAGACTAAAAAATAAGCTAATCTACATAGTTAGAAACCTGGAAATTTTTAAGAATAATTTTTGGAAAATGTTAACGACAGCAACTTGTTGATGTGAAAATTGAATACAGGAATACTGGCCAAATCAGTGAGACAAAATATTTATTAGTAACTATATTTATCATTCTCAACTAATATTTATCCTTTGATGTCATTTTAAGTGGCTTTCCTAGTGTGTGAATTTACCTACCTGGACTTGGAAGTTAGTCATAATTTATTTTCTATCCCCAAGAGAATTCACCCTGAGCGTGTCCGAAATCTCAAGTATGCAGAATTAATTTCTCATCCGTCTGGAATTCTTCGAAGAATTCTCAGTCGGGACTAGAATTTCATCTGTAATTATTGCAGGGTTATGACGTCAAAAACCCCACGAAAAAATTCTACGAAATTGCAGCATATATCTGAGGTTTTTTAGAAGAAACTAAAGAAAGATAGTGGCGATCCATATCCAAAGCATAAGGAAGACCAGGGCATAAGGAAGAAAGATCTGTTTCCAGCAGGGTTGCCACGGGTAGTACGAAAGTACTACTTTTAGTACTTTTTGATCAAAGTAGTACTTTTTGGATACTTTACGTGAAAGTAGTACTTTTTTAATACTTTTTTGTGAAAGTAGTACTTTTTTGTCCATAAAATGGCACTTTTTCGGTAATTTTTCAAGTCAAGTTGAAATCGTTTCGTTTCGCTGTTAGGGATTTTCAAAGTCGTGCCGACTTCGTTGTTTCTAGCCTTCTAGGGATTTTTAAAATCCGTGACTGCAAGTTATCAGATTGACAGGCAAGAATTTCGAATGTATTTTCAAATGTGACCAACTAAGGTAAAATTTTCCAAACAAATTTGTAATGTGAGGGCCAACTGCTATGCAACGTCCCAGCCCAACGCAGTTATGTACATTAGCTAAGTTGCTAACTGTTTGTTTATAACTAACCCCTATTATTGAGTTGGTTCAAAACTAGGTACTGTACTAACCCATATATGTGGATTCTGTATTACTACTCCACATATGAGATAGTTCTAGCCCTTAGATGGGTTAAAATATCATTTTCATTTCGAAAAACTGGTTTTTTTTTATTTAATCTTGAGAAGGCGTGGGAGTTATCAAAGACATAATTTCCAGAGTTTTCAACAACACAGAACAAAATGGTTATCTCAAATTTTTGATTTTATGTGTTTTTGGAATTGAATGGCATGCAGGGAAAGGAGACTTGTTATCCTCCAATCACTTTCGCCTAATAAATAGGGCAGTAGCCCTTTCCTTTTCCAATTGAATGAGTATTCTTGAAATTTTCTACAACAACATCTGGCCATCTCAAAATGCATTACGGGAAAATACAAAGTTTCAGGGGTGGGGATATCACCCTTGCTAATCATGATAAAAATAAAATTTTGAAGAAAGGATGAAACAAGGACAGAATAAACCCAGTGAAAAACATTTAAAAAAAATAGCTGTTTATTGTCCTTGTTTTATCCTTTCTTTGTGATTTTATGTTTTAATCTTAAAAATGGCAGTGCAACTTTTGATTACTAATCAACCCCCCCTCCTTCCCTCTCCAAAGTTTATGCAATCAGCCTTTATGCCCCCAGAACATAACTTACCTTGTCCTGGGGACTGTGGGGGGTCATCCTCAAAGACTTAAATTCCAGTCCTTTCAGTTGCATTCAACAAAATGACTATCTCAAAATTTGGATGTGTTTAGAGAAATGGTGGACAAGAGAGGGTGGTTAATTTCCCTCCAATCACTTTTGAGTATTAAAAAGGGTACTAACCCTTTTGATTTCCAATCAAATGATTTGTTTTCAAAGTTTCTACAACAACAAATGGCCATCTCCAAATTTCTATCCAATGCATTGCAGGATAATATGAGGTTAAGATGGCACTACAACTTCCAACTAGGAATCCAATAAACCCCCTACAAAATTTGTACAATCAATTCTTTTATACAAAATACAAAGTTTATACAAAATACTTTTACTAAATAATGATTTTTGAAAAAGGGGAAGTACCTAGCAATTTTAAGAAATCCTAAATAAACTACTGCATAAGAAAAGTGATAAGAGTAAGTTTGGCAATTATCAAGACATTAGTCTGGTCTCTGTAGGTAACAAATACTTAGTAATATGATACTTTTTAGACTAAGATTTTTTATATACCAAGTGATAAGAGAAGAACAGTGCAGTTTTAGAAAAGGTAGAGGATGTACCAACCAAACTTCCAACCTTAGGTTAATAATTGAGGAGAGCCTGAGTTATCAAACACATTTGGTCCTCAGTTGTGGTCTTCGAAGTTATCTTTTTTGGTCTTCAGTTTTATAGATTATGATCATGCGTTCAACTCTGTTGATGGAAGAGCTTTAGTGAAGGTATTATCTTTGTATAGTATACCAGACAAACATATTAAAGTGATTAGTGCTATGTACAAGAATAATACTTCTGTGGTTAAGGTAGGAAATGAGGTTAGCAGCTTGTTTAATATCAAATTGGGAGTTAAGCAAGGTTGTGTTTTATCCCCCTTAATATGGATCAATTTTATAGACTTTGCCTTAAGGAGCACAAGAAAGGCAATTTCAGAAGATGGAATCAACTGGGAAGGAAAAACATCCGTCCTAAATGAATGTTTGAGCAAAATGAATGAGCTTTAATAGGTTTTGCAAGTTTGGAGTGCTAGAATAGGTTTAAAAATTAATGTTAATAAGACAAGGTCACTAAGGCTAGAAATATGACAAGATGAAAAGGTGAAAATGGGTAGTAAAAAGATTAATTAGGTGAACAGCTTCACTTCCCTTGCCAGTATTATTAGAAAAAACAGTGGGAGCACTAACTACGTTAAAAGTAAACTACCCATGGCTCAGGGTGTTTTTTTTTAAGTTGAAAAAAGTTTGAAAAGTTAGGAAGATAAATTTGTTAACCAACATTAGAATTTTGGAAGCTAAAGAGATGACAGTAATCACATATGGTTCTGAAGCACAAGCACTCCAAAAACTAGATGAAAATTTGCAATATGTTTTCCACAGATATTGCCAATGGATTGTTCTGGGTAGCCAGCTGACTAACCATGTTTCAAACAATCAACATTAAAAAATACAGTTCAATCCCACTTTCAAGAGCTGTAATGAGATAAAGGTTGACTTGTCCAGGACACATTCTGGTAATGAAAGATTGCCATAGATAGTTCTTGTTGGCCAACCATCCAGGGCTAAATGGAAAGCAGGTTGTCTGTAGTTGGGATATGAGGATGTTATAAAGAAGATTTAAGAGAGATTGGAAGTTCAATGGAGGGTATAAAGAGGAAAAGAGGAAGGCTTTGAATAGATTGGGATTGAGGAGAGTGTGCAGCTGTGCTGGCCTCAGGTGCCTTGGTGTTGTGGTGAGTTGTTAGTAGCAGTAGCAGTAAAACCATTAATTTTGTTCAAGTTCTGTTGGTAACACTAGGGTATACTAGAAATACTTGATAGCATAAACTCAAATTATATTCTCTCATGAATCTTTCAAAAAAGAAGTACATGACGACATTGCTAGCATAATGTCAACTGACAACAAGGGCCTCAAAGAGATTCACAAGGAACTTGCCACAAAATGCAATGTTAGCAAGGTAGAAGCAATTGTTGACTTGGCAATGACTGCACAAGTGACAGAGCTTGTACCAGATGGACTAGATGAACACCTACACCACACAGTCAGAATCAAGCAAGACAGGCAGCAATAAAAACTCAACATCAGCAGATACAGGATTTCAATCCAAGCAAGTGACAAAGACTTCCTTGCCAAATATTGACATACTGCTAGCATAATGTCAACTGACAACAAGGGCCTCCAAGAGATTCACAAGGAACTTGCCACAAAATGCAATGTTAGTAAGGTAAAAACGATTGTTGACTTGGCAATGACTTCACAAGTGACAGAGCTTGTACCAGATGGACTAGATGAACACCTACACCACACAGTCAGAAGCAAGCAAGACAGGCAGCAATAAAAACTCAACATCAGCAGATACAGGATTTCAATCCAAGCAAGTGACAAAGACTTCCTTGCCAAATATTGACATACTGCTAGCATAATGTCAACTGACAACAAGGGCCTCCAAGAGATTCACAAGGAACTTGCCACAAAATGCAATGTTAGCAAGGTAAAAGCAATTGTTGACTTGGCAATGACTTCACAAGTGACAGAGCTTGTACCAGATGGACTAGATGAACACCTACACCACACAGTCAGAAGCAAGCAAGACAGGCAGCAATAAAAACTCAACATCAGCAGATACAGAATTCCAATCCAAGCAAGTGACAAAGACTTCCTTGCCAAATATTTCCAGGATACCTACAAAATAGCAACCAAAATTTTCACTGTGAAGAGATTACCAGCTTAAGCCCTCACGGCTGGGCAACCACTGCAACACCCACCAGTCTTATTCGTAGTAGCCGGCTCTACTGAAAAGCAGCTTATCCTGGATGCATCCTACCAGCAGAAATCGACTCTAGAGCAACAGTTTCAACGAAGGTTGCAACACCAGAAAAACCCTGCTGGAAAAGATGAAGAAGAGACTGGCATGCAGAGAAACAGACCTAGTGATTAAAAAAGAAAAATCACAAAAATGGGCAAACACAAGCAATTCTGTAGCAAGCTGCTTGAGCATGGAAAAATAGCCACTACCTCCTACCATTTCAGCCCCCCCTGTAAATAGTTTATATATGAGTAATAATAAAAATGTAACAGCAAACTTCTGTGAAAGTAAAAAATAGTGAATTAACAGTTATGTCCCCATGCCCCTCTACATTGTCCCTCAATAGCTGCTCTGCGTACCTCAGCTGTAATCCAGCCACTTCAACTGTAAGTGAGAATAATAGTATTTATAACCAAAAGTTGCCCAGACACACCCAAAAACTTGTAAACATTGTGACAGCAAACATTGATGTTATCACCAACAAGATGCCAGAACTGGTAACAGGGCTCAAACTAAGTCAGATAGATATTGAAGCTCTGTCAGAAATTTGCCCCAGGAATTCCAGATTTCAACTGACAGAAGACTCAATTTGCCCCATTGGATACAACATCTTGCCATGGGTTAAAATGCTGAAAACTGATCTTGAACTCAACAAATATCATTTTAAAAGAAAGGCAAGACAAGAGCCAGTTCTATAATCTGTGAAGTGAAGCCTTCACTTCACTGAGGGAAAATCAGTTCAAGAAGAGTGGCTTTTAGTTTTGAAAGGAGAAAGTCTGTAAACTAATCCACCTGTGAATTAGTGCCATCCAGTAGGGAGAGTAGACTCACCCAATGGGGCTAGTTCCAAATTATTTTTTAATGAACCCAAGGGGTTAGTCCTAACCAAAAAAATAGTTAATATACATGACTAGTCCGGCAGTTCTAGTTTTCTTGTTTAAGTAGCAATGAATTTTGTTTTATTATGAATACTTGTTGTCCCCTGATGGGGGACTCTTAGTTCATATGTACATTCTGATGACAAATAACTAGTCCAAATAACTAGTCCGTTCTGGTGACGAATAACTAGTCCGACTAGTCCGGCAGTTCTACTTTTATTGTTAAAGTAGCAATGAATTTTATTTTATTATGAATACTTGTTGTCCCCTGATGGGGGACTCTTAGTTCATATGTACATTCTGGTTCATTAGTTCATATGTACATTCTCTTTTGTGCAGACTCAGGAGCGATAAAATCTTACATCCTGTTATATTTGGAAGTTATTGTGCACTGGAACCTATTATCGCCCACCAGTGTTTACAAGTATTACAACAAACTAGCTGAAATCTGGCTAATTATATAGTCCCCAGGTATACCTTGGTTGTTTCTTATGTGTTACATTTCATTTTGTGGCTTACATAACTAAAAGACTACAAGAGAAGCAAAGTAAGCCAACTGTGTGTCAAAAGGAAAATAAGTGTGTTTCAGCATGTCATAATACCACCACTTGATTATACTGCTCAACAAGTTTGCAATTTTAAGGGAATGCACAAAGAAGCAAAAACATTCTTAATTTAGGATTATTTAGGATTCATAAGTTATAGTTAAGAATAATACAAGTGAAGACAGTTATTGACGTTAGACCTAAATGGGTCCAGGTTGTCCGGCAAAGCCGTAGCCTTTTGCTGTCTGTGATTTTGCTTAATACTATGTACTTTACAAAAGAAATTCACTTTTCCCAGTGTGTTTATTGAAATTTATACATTACAGAACAATGGACATTAGAAAGTATATGAAGGTTGTGCCAGGAAATTCTAGTCAGAAAACAGACCAGTCACAAGAAAATGACAGTACAATACAAGGAAATGAAGGTGAACCAGTTAGAGAGGTTAACAGCTCTCAGAATAGAACCAGTGAATCAGTTAGTGAAGATTGTGACTCTGCTGAATCAGATACTGAAAGTAATGACACTGGGGATGAAGCCAGTGATCATGAAGAAATGACAGACGAAAATGAAGATGATAATTGTGAACTGGTAACCATAACCAAACGGAGAAGCTCTACAAAGAAACCATCTAAGTCTGGGAAAATACAGAAATTCAGTGCAAAATGGATGGAAGAAAAAGACCTGCAGGGCTGGCTCCAAAGGTATGCAAGAGACAAAACAAAACCTTGGTGCAGGTTCTGTGAAAGGACAATTACTGGGGGGCTATCTCATTTACGTAGACATGCAGTGACTGCAAGTCACATGTCTAAAGTTGATTCGATGAAGAATCAAGTGATTATCGTTGACGGACAAGGCAAAGACCTTGTTTTGTCCGGAGCAGCGAAAGAAAGAGAGATAATAAGCCGACAGGTGACAGCTTTAGAGTTGGCTATGTCAGCCTGGGTAGCCTCGAACTCGAAAGAGATGAGCATGATGGATAGCTTACCAGCACTACTGCAGAAGTTCATACCTGATTCGTCAGTAGTGAAACGTCTTGCATGCGGAAGGACAAAAACAACGGGGCTAATTAAAAACGTGATTGCCCCGTATGCTATCAGCCAGCTTAGCTCAAGATTGCAAGAGTCAGTATATTCCCTAATGGCTGACGAAAGTACTGACAGGTGTGGTACCAAGTACCTTGTAATAATTGTACGATATTACAATGGTACAACTTGCGAAGTCAAGGAAGATTTCCTGGCTATCCCAGATGTCGAGGATACAACAGCACTAGGCCTGAAAAACCTGATCTACAAGACTTTAAGCGAAAAGAAAATATCACTTGAAAAGTGTATTGGTTTTGCATCTGATAATGCAAGTGTGATGCTTGGGAGGAACAACGGTCTTGCAGCCCTCATAAAGAGAGATATTCCATGGCTTGCTGTTTTTGGGTGTATCTGTCACAGCTTTGCTCTGTGCTCTGCTTCCGCTTAATTGCCTACAGAGATCGTCAGATTCAGCAATGACATATACACCTACGTTTCGAATAGCGCGAAACGTCTACGCGAGTTCAAAGAATTTCAAAAGTTTTGTGAAATAGCCGAGCATGCACTGCTATACCCGTCCACTACTCGCTGGCTTGCATTCGAGGCCGTCTCACAGAGACTGGTGGAACAGTGGACTGCCCTGACACTATTTTTCACTGAACCTGCGATTGCAGGTCGTGATCAAACGGCTGTGAAACTTTATGCAGCTCTGACTGGTCCTGAAGTCAAACTCTACTACCTGTTTCTCAACTATGTTCTGCCTATTGTGAACCGGTTGAATGTCGAATTCCAGAGCACAGAAGTGAAAGTTCACAAGCTTTTAAGAAGTGTGGGGGACACTCTTACCGAACTGGCAAGGATTTATATCAAAGATGAGCTTTTGGCCATTCGTTCTGTCTTTAAAATAGATTTCTCAGACCCCAGAAACTTCTGAACTATGGAGACAGAAATGCATTTTGGAGCTGAGTTCGAGCTCTTCGCAATTGATCAGATAGACAGTCGTAAACTTCAAGAGAGGCAGCTAGCTACGGCAAAGAAGCATTGCCTTGCATTTTACATCAAGTTGTGTTCTGAAATAAAGCGACGAGTGAACAGTGAAGACCCCTTGCTTCGAATGCTTGACTGGCTGTCGCCGGAAACTGCGTTGTCTGGTTCGGTTCCTTCTATAATCCCTCTTTACCGCATGTTCAGGGACTGTTTCAGTGGTTTGGTGAATGTTGAAGTCCTAAACAGAGAGTGGAGGAGGCTACCACTACTGAAGAAAGACTTGAAAGAAGGGAAAATGCCAGTTCTGCAGTTCTGGAACTTGGTATCCACCCTCAAGGATGGAGTTGGAGATCCCGCTTTTACCGATCTACCCATATTCATGAAGGGTATTATGTCTCTGCCTCACAGCAGCGCTTCGGCCGAACGTCAGTTTTCGGCATTAAAGCTGATTCGGACACCACTCCGAAATAGATTACTGCCAGAAACGATTTCTGATATGATGCACGTGAAACGAGAAGTTCCGAATCCAGAAACATGGGATGTTCCTGCAGAACCGATCAGGAGCGCAAAGAAATGGAAGCCCTGATCAGCCAAGTAGGACGTCTTGTTTCGTGGCACCTTAATTTGTCTGTGATTGTAGAGAGATTGTAGAATACCTGAAGAAAACGAAAAAGGCAGAAATGAAGTAATTTAATATTGTTGTGTATAGGACTTCCGAATTTGTGACTGATTTATCCGTGTTTGATAACCATTCTGAGCCTGTAAGTGATTGGAAACAGTTTGCTTGCTCTTTTTTAATTGTAGAATTACAGCTTCGTAGAAAAGTTTCATCAGAAAGGGGAGCTTGAAGCCTTCAAACTTTCCGTACATTTTGTGCTTCCTTATGGTAGGTTTTCAAACAACGGTTCTCTGACCAATAGGACACGAAACTCCGTCTTCGCTTAACAACTTTGAAGCCTTCAAACTCTCATTATAAAGAAAAATCTATTGCAAAAGTTTTGTTATACCAACAAAAAGAAGCCAGATTAACGCTCCAGCTATTCACTGGCTCAAAATGGTTAACAAAGGCCGATAATTTTAGTCTCGAAGTCGAAAGTCCTATACCTCCTAATGTTAAATATTTATGTTATGCTCCTGTGATGATGGTGTAGCGATGATGCAATCTCTATACTAGTTACTTAAATAACTGAAAGATCTCTGTATTTTGTTAATTTCATACCTGAAATAAAAATGTTGCAATCTAAATTCTAGGGCACTATCAGCTACACAATTGTCCTAGCCCTCTGAACAAGAAACGAACCTTTCTGCAACTGGCACTATCAGCAAGTGCCACTGTTTGGCACTGTTCTGAAGAATTCGATATATGTAAATCTGATAGTGCCCAAAACGTGTGTATCCTTATCTATAGGAGGGTTTTCGCGAGATCTTGGAATCGCTTTCCGGCGAGCGAAGCGCATCGCGAAAACTGTGGGAAAGCGATTCCTGGAATCACTTTCCACTTTCCCGCTGGACTGATCGCGAAAACACATGGAAAGCTGATATCCCCGAGAAAATATTGAATTACAAACTATTTCGAATAAATCTGGTTTACTTAACGGTTCTTTGATTCTCATACATACCACCGAAGTCACCCCAATACCGCTTGCCATTTTTCTTTATTTATTAGTGATACTTGCACTGTTTTCTTTCAACAAATTTGAAATTCCTGCCGAAAATTCAACTTTCCGCGGAGCTTTCCACTAACCTCGTGGAATCACTTTCCCGGAAAGCTGCTTCGGTTTCCAACGCGCGAAAACCGATGTGGAAAGCTCGGCAACTTTTCGAAGCAGCGCGAAAACCACTGGAAAGTGATTCCGACTTTGCTTTCCAACTCGCGAAAACCCTCCTTATGTTAGGCTCGCCTTATTCAAGTATGCGACTGGCGCAATTTTTTTTTATGTGCATTTTCGTGTGATGTATTTCTTTTTATTTTTTGTTGCCATGGCCCTCGGGCTGCTTAGCAATTAATAAATCTTAATCTTATTAGCTGAATAGCTTATCATTTCCAAGCAAATACTTTCCAAGACTGTTTGTAGGTGGACAAGATAAACCGGTCTCGAACACAGACACAAAAAAAATCATCTTGCTATGAGGTAAACCAAAGAGATAAATATCGGGTCGAATATGCGCGTGTTGCGCGAAGCGCAACACGTTTTGGAAAGTAGCAAAATTTTTTGGAAAGTAGTACTTTTTTTCTAAAGTAGTACTTTTTGGTGGTTCTGATTAGTACCATTTATTTTGTTGGAGTGGCAACCCTGGTTTCCAGAGATATTTCAAATTCCAAAAATGTGTGACAAAAAAACTTCCAGCGTAAGTGGCTAAGAATATCTCAGTTTAAAAAAAATTATTTGTGATCAGCAGCTTTCAGATGATTATTATTAAGGATGTAGATCTTCACTTTGCTCAGTGATCATAGAGCTATAATTGTATGATAACTGCTAAATACAATGATCATTGACTTCTTGTTCTGTTATTCTTGAAGCAAAAAAATTAAGCTGTTTTAAACAAAGAGAAAATACAAAATTTCTCATGCCCTGCTAAAGGATCACCTCTTAGCAGAGTGATAGCTGATCAGCAGTTTTTTGATAGTTGTTTAATAAAGTGATTGTTAATATTCTAGTTGAGTGACTTCTTGTTATCTCAGAAAGGGGTAAGGTTAGGAAAATGAAACTTTCAGGGGTGGGTCTAAAGGCTAAAGTATATCCTGGGAAGGAATTCTAGAGTACCCACCTCCACTCCTTCTCCCTCTACAGAGCCCTGAAATTCGCCTATCTGACAGGTTTGACAAGTTTAACAGGTTTGTCAAAATTGAAATTTTGACAAAACAACATTTTATCTTAAGTTTTAGTTACCAGTTGCTTTTTCTCTGCCTTTAGTTCTGAAAATGCAATTCCTGTTATGAGTAAAATTCTGAGCCATATCAATGTTTTTTTTTCAAAATTTAGGAAATGTATTGGCATATCTTTGAAACCTTACAAATTTGGATTGAGCAAAGTTATGAAGCTGAAAACAATTTTGTTGTACTTCATTCAACAGAAGATCTATTTTGCAAGATTTCACTTTTATAACACATATTTTGAAGGTTGGGGCCCTCTAGAGGGAAAAGGAGTAGAGGTAGGTGCTTCAAAGTACCTTCCAAGGACATACTTTAGCCTGTAGATGCATCCCTGAAAGTTTCATTTTCTTAACATAACCCCTTTCTGAGATAGCAAGAAGTCAATCAACTAGAATTTTACCAAATGATTTTCTTTCAAATAAAATTGATCTACCCTAAATAGGGTGATAATCCTGTCTTCAAGCAATCATCACATTAAAGCTGCAAACCCATTGTTAACATCACAATACAAATAAGCTGAAATAGCAGTATAATTGACTAAGTATCAGTGCAGTATTTGCATTTTAACCATGGTCTAGCTTCTTTAGAATTATGTTTGAGTAACCTGATGTGAGCTACCTCTTCTAATCAGGATAAGGCTTTAAACTAATTTCCCAGGGATGAAAAACATGGTAGATTTTCCCTTAACTGCATATATTTAACTATATTGTGTATCAGACACAAATTTATTTTTAAGCTTTTTGATCTAAAAGATTTTTCTTTTAACTTGGTCAACTATCAGAGACAGCACCTTACCCATTCTTGAAATTATACTAAACAAATCTGATAAATTCTAGTAGGATCCAATTTGGTGATATTTTGCTATGTACATTTATTCCATCTTTCATTTAAAGTTGATACTCCTTTCACTAACTTCAGCAAATCAACAAAAAATTCTACTTTTTGTGTATAGAACCCCCTCCTCTTTCCCTATTTGACCTAAGGTCAATGAAAAAACTTTAAAAGCCTTAGCCTTTTTGACCTAGGGTCATAGTCTCAGAATCTCAATCAAACAGATGGATGGACAAATAGATATTGCAATGTTTGTGTTATCTGTAGTTAACACATTTGATCCCAGGAAAGATTTAACAAATTTTATCATTGTCACATCAAATTTAGCATGCTGATGAACCTGATATTTGCCTTGTAGTCTCCTTTTTCAAATAATATTTATCAAAAAAAAAAAAAAAAGTCTTTTAGTTTTGCTGTTTAAGATGTTTATGATTTTACAGAATGTTATATTTGAGTGTGGGTGTGTGCTAGTATTAACAATGCTTATGACAGCAAAGGTCCTTCCATTTGTGGCACCACAGAGTATTGAATCCCTGACCCTAAACTCCTGAGTCAACTGTCATATTTGACATATGTGAAAAAATGTATTTAATTTTTTGGCTCCTAAAGGTGTAGTTGAAAATAGTCAGAGCTTTGGGGTGTGAATCCCCTTATTTGTCCTGTTGGAAGGAGGCTAGTACTGTACTTGCAATTTTCATAGTTTCTTGTTAATCTTATAATCTCAATTTTTGCAATTTTCTTGTTTCTTTACCACTTCAATGGTATTCTATGAACCTGTTCTTGTTCTTTGTAATATGCCTTTACTGTATTTGGGATATACCTGTAGCCTTCTCTTTGATACTCTACAATAGCATCCTTATTTAGATCAGGTTGCATGTAGCTTTTTCTAAATGTTGTCAAGTCTCTTAAGTCACTTATACCTGATGCTTTCCCTACTGTTTTTAGTTGGTAAAAAAAAAAAATCCAAAGAAAGTTCCCATTGAAAAGAGCCCAAAAGTGAGATTGAATTTATCAAAGCTTGGAGGTTTGCCCCTTCAGTCTGTTGAAGGAAAACAGATTCATAATTGAAGCTTTGTTCATTTCAATCTTAAGAGTGACCTACATTTGTGACAATTCATTAAATGATTGTAAAGGGATACTTTTATTTATTTGTCTTGTTTGAATTCTAAATGATTTTTTTTAATTCTTTAAGTTGATATACATTCCTTACAAATTAATTAGTTGCACCACAGTTCCATTTGCAAGTTTTGACCTACTTTGTAACCCTTGGTCTCAAAATTGCATATAAATTTATTGAAGCTAGGGAACATAGAACTCCTGTCTGTTTGAAGAAAATGGATGGATGTAAGTTGGTTTAATTACACTAAAGTCCTAGGGCCATTGCAATTAAAACAAAACAATAAAGATTAACTATAAAATACTTGACATTACATAAGTATAACAGTCACAAAGAAAAACCATTCATAAAATTTTACTTTTGTGCTCAGTTGCCAACATGAGCAATTGCCTAAATTTTTAAACCTTGCAAAACATTCATCAGCTATCTCTCATGACCCACACTCTTGTCTAAACATCAACAATTCATTGAAAAGGAAAAACTACCCTACTGACATTTCTTCATTTGTACTTATGTTTAATAAGTTTAAAAGAAAGCTTATATGGCTAAGTCAGTAGGCCAGTAAAGGACCAGGTGGTCCTTTAGCCAGGAAGTGCAATAGGAAGCTAGGGGCCAGCCATCCTGTGCTTTTGCATGTCCTTCCTGCTTACTGTCCCCACATTTCTTTAGGTAACCTTTTAAAGTTGGGCCAATTCTAGCTGAGCTAACAGAGTCACATCACTGATCCCTGTCCCAAACCAAATAAACTGGTAATGCCAGGGATTAAACCTGTGCCCTTTGGACAAAGGATTCTCAAGCTAGAGAGCCAGCCACTTAGGAAGGAACACAAATGTGACCACAGAACAACAATTGTTTGAAAAAAGAAAATATTTAAACAAATCTCAAGTCATAGTTGCTGCCCATAAACAATAAGCATTTTATTTAGACAAATTAAATTTAAGACAGGTATCAGCAAAACTCCATCAGGAATTGTATTTACTTAAGATACAATAAGCAATATGAAAGCTTAGTTTTGTGATATTCTAGTGTTGAAATAATACAAAATAAGAAAAATTATATGTTCTATTTGTTTTCCATAAGCTCATTTGAGACTGCAATATGCCCATGGTGCACTTATAATCTCTCTAAAATGCTTTAAACAGAAGGAATTGTAAAGACAATTGTTCTGATCAGCAAGAAAATATTAACATAATTCTCTAAACTTGGAACTTTTTAAGACAACTTCTTAGCAAAGCAAATGCAAAACAAAAGAATTCATCTAAAAAGTGGTAAAATATAGGACAAATCTAATTGGTCTAAATAATCAAGGCCTATAAACACAACTGCCTTCTAATCTCAATTCTTTGTGTTTCTGATTCTTAACACCAGCTTTGTAATGGAAAATCTCAGTTCTTTTAGCCTACTAGATATGGTCTAGATGGTTCTGGAGACATTTACATTTTATTTTCTCTAGAGGTATATTTAGTGCATAAGTGGATATGCACTATGTTACAAATTTAATGATCACCCAATTTGCATGAGCACTATATTTCAAAGGCCAGAGAAAATTCAATCCTTGAATCTAGTGATGACCTTTGATCTTGATTGCCATCATAAAAAAGTCATGGGCCTTACTTATTGTTAGGCATAGGCCTACCAAAGACTATAGTAAATGCTAGATATACCCAGTGTCTGACCTAAGCTATCCAAAGTCTTGACAATTGTGCATGCATTATCTGTAAGAGAAAAAATTGCTCCTCCATCAGACAGAGCAAAAGAATGTCCAGTACTTTAATTTGCAGTAGTAGCAAAGTGATTAGGAGCTACATGGAAGCTGTTTTCCATCTGATGGTTGATTTCTGTTTCTCCCCTACTACTGAGTTGCTGTTGAGTAGGGATTTGAGGTTCAAAGAACAAATGACAAAAACAGCTTTCGGACTGAGTATTCAGAATTAACCACTGCATCCGGATGCAGCATTCTTTGTGAAATAAGATTTCGGACACGGTCCCTATGGGTTTAATTTTTAATTAAAACATATAAAAGAAGATATTTCAAGTGCATCTTCTAAAGTTACATAGTTGCCAAATACAGCAAAACATTATACGAAAAATTGATTAAAGAAAAAAACGGGTTTAATTTCTATAAAGCAGTGAACAAAAATAAGATATATAAACTACACTTTAAATAAAAAAAAAAAAATACTCTGAATACTTCGGCCCCACGTCCGGGAGCCTTTCTCAACGAAAAAAAAAAAAGAAAATTACAAACCGACAATTTAAGACTTTTTATATAAACAATAAAATAAATGAGAACAACTTACATTATAAACAAAACTCCTGCACCTACTGTAATAACTTTAGAATAAAACTAAAGCAATTGTATATAATGAAACTTTCCTCTGCCACATTCGGTGTATAAATGGGAATCTATTAAAAATGAAAATTATAAACACTTGCAACAAAACAAAAGCAGGTCACCCAACCCCAAATACAATCAAAATCTTACAGGTTAATGAAACAAAGTTATGAATTATAAATTGAATGCATTTTTTCATTTGCTATTTTAGCTGCAGTCCATTGACTTCTTACAGCATTGACCTTGCTTTGACTTTCGTTAGCAAGGTTACTTGTTTCGAGACAATTATGTAAAACAGTACTCGTTGAAGTTTTTGACTGGTCTTTAATTAAACTATTATAAATTGAGTTTATCTTAAAATCCCCTTCATCTCTATTAACACTAATACCCCCATAGATAATCTTTTTTATTTCCATAATTTCTCTGAAACTTTGTAAGAGTCCTACAGACTTATCAACAATTTTTGTCTGACCAAATAAAATATTGTGATGAGGAAAATTCAATTGTAAAAACTAATTCCCCTCCCAAATTATTTAAATGTTCCAGAAAAACTTCAATTTGTGGTTCCCCATAATTCCAAATAACTAAAACATCATCCATATATCTCCCCCAAAATTTAGGTTTTAAGAAATATGTATCAATAGCTAAATTTTCTTCATACTCTACATAAATATTTGCTAACAGTGGACTTAAGGGTCCTCCCATTACTAGTCCTCTAACTTGATGGTAAAAATTATCTCTAAATTTGAAATAATTAGTATACCTGCTAGTTATTTTAATTAAATTTAATATAGTTTCAATCTCAGTACGTGCAGATAATTCTTCTGTCTCACTTTTATACACGTCAAGTTTTTTGGAGAAGTCTTATATAAAAAACTCAGAATTAAAAAAAAATAAACTTAAAAATATTGAAATATCAAATGATTCTAGACTTTTTAGTTTTGATATAAAATCAATGTATACGTATATACCTCTTGATAAATCTGTATTTGTTTTATCCAAAAAACTTGATTTTTTGATTTTAATACAGACGTTAAAAGACGCTATTTTCGTATCCCTTTCAGATTTCCCGGAAATAATTCCCGAAATATTCGTCTCGAAACATAATACTTCGAATTGGCGTCAAATTAAGACGGCCCTAGTTTCGGAAGTAAACGTTTTAGAGATAAAATAATTATGAACTCATATAGAACTTTTATTGATCTTTTCGAGAACTGCAGCATGCAATTCCGTAGCTCTTACAGATTTCCCGGAAATAATTCCGGAAAAGTCCATCTCGTTCCGATTTTTTGGAACTTTCTTAAATTTTCGATTTTGATGTCTATTTCATTTTTATCGAGTAGTGCTATGAAAGTTATGCAAGAAGAAGTGAAGTGTTCTTTATACCAAGTTGCTTCGTTCTCTTAGAAATAATTTCCGAAGTTTCGACGTTCTAGAGGTAACTTCGGTTCTGGGCCAGCTAGAATTTTTTTTCCAACGCGGTTCGACAGATCTCGATCCCATAAGACTTTTTTTCCTTTTTACTTCATACTCCTTTCCCTTTCCCTTTTTACTTAAAAAGACGTTTTCCCTTTTTAATTCATACTCCTTCATTATGAATTTTTCACAGAAAATATCTTCTGATGTTTGTTGCCAAGTAGTTTGCAATTATGCTATGCGTAGATAGTTATACCGACAAATAAATTGGCGCTTGGCAACACGCAAGGTGCCTTGTTATTTTAACAAGTTGACTTTAACGTTGATGTGTCTAATTAATAGCGATGTGTCTAAGTGTTGTGTTGCAGTCACATATTTCAGTTACCACAATTTAAGTTTTGCTGTATTTGATATTTGAACTTTCTCTTATTTGAGTTTCTTGGTTGTCATTATTCATGCAGTACAAACTGTGGTTTAATCTGTATCGTATTATTCTGTTGTACAGCACAAATTCTAAAAGTTGAATTTGATTTCTAGTTTCAATTATTTAAAGAAATTCTTTTTTTATCTTGAAATTGTAATTATCCATCCTATAAATATTCAGAATTGTCAACTGTGCTATTGTGTTATTCTCGTTTATTTGTGGAACAGCTGAACATTTTACCAAACTCAGTTTAGTAGGAGCTCGAAATAAAACCATATCAAAGATGCTTCAAGATAACAATCGAAGCCGCATTAGGAAAATGTCCTCTGAAGGACATAATGGAGACTGTTGCTCCGCAACTGTGTCCCGTAGGGCACAGTTGCACGAGTTGCTCCGCAACTGTGCCCAAAGGAACCGGGCGCAGTTGCTGCAACACTTCCCGTTGCACAGGCAACGGAGGTATAGTTTTTGTGTGTATAAATGCGCTAGTTTCCGTTATTATTTTAATAATTCCACTGATGACGATCGCTGCATATGTGATGGAACCATATTTAAGTAATTAATCTTGTCCAGAAGTAAAAACAACTTCCAATGATGTTGGCAAAGCCTTCCATGTCTTCTAATATAATGTTTTCTGAATATTGATGTCTAAATATAATGTCTAATATAAATGTTGAATTTATAGTTGTTCACTTGTTTGGACTCATTTCCCGACGTATATACGATGTACTTTAAAGAAAAAAGTCAAACAGTTCGTGGTAACGAACTGTAGAAAGGAGCGACCCGGCTCAATAGTAACCAAAACTCTAAAAAAATGGAACTTCAATACCAGTACCTACGTCAAAAGAATCATATTTTTATGCTGATTTTTAGTCTTAAGCATCAAAAGTTACGAGCCAGAGAAAATTTGCCTCATTTTAGAAAATAGGGGGGGGGGAATCATAGAATCTTAACGAAAATCACACCATCAGATTAACCGTGTCAAGCTCCTATCTACAAAATGTGGAATCTTGTTATTTTTTTTTGCCACAAGACAGATCATGGATGCCGTGTGCATTAATTTTTTTACTTTTTTTTCCAGGGGTGATAGTATCGACCCAGTGGTCCAAGAATGTCACGAGAGGGCTCATTCTAACGAAAATTAAAAGTACTAGTGCTATTTGTAGGTAACCACAAAAATAGAGGACGCCTAGGCCCCCTCCCATGCTCATTTTTTGCCAAAGTCACCGGATAAAAATTTTGAGACAGCCATTTTGTCCAGTCCAGTCGAAAAACCTAACAATTATGTCTTTCAGGACGACTTAATCCCTCATAGTCCACGGGGGAGAGGCTGCGAGTTACAAACTTTGCCAATTGTTTAAATATAGTAATGGTTATTGGAAAGTGTGCAGACGTTTTTAGGAGACTTCTTGCGTTGAAAGGGGGGTAGGGGGACTACGTGGGAGGATATTTCCATGGAGGAACTTATCATGAGGGAAAAGAATTTGGTAAAATTCTAGTTAATTGACTTCTTGCTATCTTAAAAAGGGGTTAGGCTAGGAAAATGAAACTTTCAGGGATGAGTCTACAGACTAAAGTATGTCCCGGGAAAGTATTTTGAAGCAACTACCTCCACTCCTTCTCCCTCTAGAGGGCCCTGACCTTTGATTACCTTTAAAACTATGTGTGTTATAAAAGTGAAACCTTGCAAATTAGGTCTTCTGCTTGATTGAAGTACAAAAAAATTGTTTTCAGCTTCATAACTTTGCTCAATTCCATTTTATAAGGTTTTAAAGATATGCAAATACATTTCCTAAATTTTGAAAAAAACATTGATATGGCTCAAAATTCTACTCAAATAACAGGAATTGCATTTTCAGAACCAAAGGCAGAGAAAAAGCAACTAGTAACTGAAAATTAAGGTACAATATTGTTTTGTCAAAATTTCAATAGGTATAGACCTGTCATGTAGGCATATTTCAGGACCCTCTAGAGGGAGAAGGAGTGGAGGTAAGTACTTGAAAATATCTTCCCGGGACATACTTTAGCCTGTAAACTCATTTCTGAAAGTTTGATTTTCCTAACCTAAACCCTTTCCAAGATAGCAAGAAGTCAATTAACTAGAATTTTACCGAGAATTTCCCTGAAGGGACCGCAGGATTTTCTAGCATTATTAAAAAAGAACATTGAGAAAATAAAAAAAATTTCCAGCCGGAATTAAGTAGTAGCATTAAAACCTAAAACGAACAGAAATCGTTAGGTATATAAGGGGGTCCGTCTCCTCCATAATACCTCGCTCTTTACACTAGAGTATTTTTAGTATTTTCAGCTATTTGTTCTGCGGCCTTTGTGATTCAGGGGTCATTCTTAAGGAATTGGGACAAAATTCAAGTTTTAGTCCAAAGAGTGAAGTGTTGACGAAGAGGTGACTCACCTCATATACGTAATAAAAATATACAAATATAGAGGTTCGTTACGAAAGTTAATTCGTAAGTTAACCAACGTATATTTATTACTAAGAAAAACGTTCGTAAAAAAAAGTTCTAACTGCCTTTTTAAGTAACTTAAAATTGGACGGCAACTAGGCCTCCTCCCCCACCTCTTTTTTTTATCAAAATCGTATGAGAGACACATCTAGCCAAAAAAAATTAATATGCAAATTATGTTTTAATTGTTCATTTGCGGTGAGCCTAACTCAAAACATGCATTGATTCAAAAACGCTCAGAAATGAAATAAAACAAAAGTTTTTTTTTAACTGCAAGTAAGGAGTGACATTAAAACTTAAAACAAACAGAAATCATTCCATATATGAAAGGGGTTGTCCCCTCCTCAGCCCCTCGCTCTTTACGCAAAAGTTCTTTATTGTTTTGAAAAGTAGAACTGTGAGAAAGAGTCCGAATTAACACCCCCGTAACTCCCCCAAAGAGAGCGGATTCAGTCCGATTAATTCAATTACCTATCTAGAACTTTTGCTTATTCTTCCCACCAAGTTTCATCCCGATCTCTCCACTCTAAACGTTTTCCAAGATTTCCTGTTTCCCCCTCCAGCTCCCCCAAAATCACCAAATATAGTCGGGATTTAAAATAAGAGCTCTGAGATACGATGTCCTTCTAAATATCAAATTTCATTAAGATCTGATCACCCATTCGTAAGTTATAAATACCTCGTTTTCTCTAATTTTTCCTCTCCCTTCAGCCCCCCCCCCCCCGATGGTCGAATAGGGGAAAGTGACTTTATCAGGTCAATTTGTGCAGCTCCCTGAAACGCCTACCAATTTTCATCGTCCTAGCACGTCCAGAAGCACCAAACTCGCCAAAGTACTGAACCCCACCCCCTGAGTCCTCCAAAGAGAGCAGATCCATCACGTTTACGTCAATCACGTATGTACGACATTTGCTCATTCTACCCACCAAGTTTCATCCCAATTTATCCACTCTAAGCGTTTTCCAAGATTTCCGGTTTACCGTTGCAATTCCCCCAATGTCAACATATCTGGTTGGGATTTGAAATGAGAGCTCTGAGACATGAGTTCCTTCTAAATATCAAACTTCATTAGGGTCTGGTCACCCGTTCTTAAGTTAAAAATACATCAATTTTTCGAATTTTTCCAAATTAACACCCCCCAGCTCCCCTAGAGAGAACGGATCCGTTCCAATTATGTCAATCACGTATCTATAGCTTGTGCTTGTTCTTCCCATCAAGTTTCATCCCAATGGCTCCACTCTAAGCGTTTTCCAAGATTTCCGGTTTCCAAGATTTCTGTTTGCTCCCTCCAACCCCCATGTCCCCAGATCCGATTAGAATTGGAGCATCAGAGATGTAAGATACTTCTATATATCGAGTTTCATTAAGATCCAATCACGAATTCGTAAGATAAAGATACCTCAATTTTCACGTTTACCAAAAATTCCAGTCTCCCCCTCCATCTCCCCCCAATATCACCGGATCTGGTCGGGATTTAAAATGAGAGATTTAAAGCACAAGATCCTTCTAAATATCAAATTTCATTAAGCTATGATCACCTGTTCGTAAGTTACAAATGCCTCATTTTTTCTAATTTTTACTAATTCCTCCGCCCCCCAACTCCACCAATGAGAGCAGATCCGGTCCGTGTATGTCAGTTACGTAACTTGGACTTGTTTTTATTCTTCCCACCAAGTTTCATCATGATCTCTCCGCTTTAAGTGTTTTCCAAGATTTCCGGACCCCTTCCCCCCAATGACACTGGATCTGGTCACGACTTAAAATAAGAGATCTGAGTTACGAGGTCCTTCTAAATATAAATTTCATTAAGATCCCATCATGCCTTCGTAAGTTGAAAATACCTCATTTTTTTATTTTTCAGAATGAACCCTCCCCCCCACCCCGCTCCCACAAATAGAGAGCATCCGTTCTAGTTATGTCAATCACGTATTGAGGACATCTACTGATTTTTCCAACCAAGTTCCATCCCGATTCCTCCACTCTAAGCGTTTTCCAAGATCTTAGGTCCCCCTCCAACTGCCCCCAATGTCACTGGATCCAATCAGGATTTAAAATGGAAGCTCTAAGACACGGTATATTTCTAGATATCAAATTTCATTAAGATCTGGTCACCTGTTCGTAAGTTAAAAATACCTCATTTTTCTATTTTTCCGATTTAACCACCACCACCCCCACTCCCCCTCCCAAGATTGTCAAATCGAGGAAATGATAATTTTTAATTTAATCTGGTCTGGTTCCTGATAAGCCTGCCAAATTTCATCGTCCTAGCTTACCTGGAAGTGCCTAAATTAGCAAAACCAGGACCGACAGACTGACAGACCGACCGACAGAATTTGCGATCGCTATATGTCACTTGGTAGATACCAAGTTCCATAAGAATTACCAATGCTTCAACAAAAAATGCTCTTGACACAAGAACAGTGTCATAATAATATTTTATTTTGTCTTAGTTTTATATTGGAAGGGTTTATTTATTGGCACTTCTCTATTTAGGACAATTTTGGGTTCCAGTGTGATCAAAGGCAATCGGTGAATAAAACGGTTTAAACTGACAGCTGGCTACAGTTTTGCGCTTCAATTTAGTTTCAATTAAAAATTTAGCGTAAACGGTTTGAAGATGAAGGGGTGCCAAGAATCCCTGTAATCAGATCCCATTCTAATATACTCTGTTTGTTGAAAAGGGATGGAGAAATAATATGTTGTATAAGTATATATTTGTAAAGTTTGTACAGTCTAGTTTGAAGAAAAAAAAAACATAAAGTTTAATGATCAAAAACTTTCATTTACACGCATTCTATTCAATCTTATAAAACAAAGAATGTGTACTTGTGTCTTATAGTCACCACACTCAAGTTCCGTTGAGAAGTGAAGTTTAATTAGTGCTAATGAAATAAAGATAATGCCGGTTTTCTTAGATAGTGGGGTGAAATTCATTTCAGTTTGCAATTTTTTTTTATAGGAAATAGCGTCTGACCATGATTGTGAAAATGACAATTTGGGATTTGCCAATGACTGAAGAATAGGCAATTAGACTACCTTAGACCACTTATTCTAACCTAGCCAAAACCCCAATTAATTATTCAATTAACTACAGCTACAATGTAGTTTCCCACCAAGACAAAGCTAATTGTCTGGTATAAAGACCGTGAAACCGGTTATTGTCTCACGTTCGCGAGTATGGTGACTGTAAGACACAAGTAACACCTAACCTAACCTGCACATATTTCTAAGTTGTAGTTTTCACAATTTTGTTGATAAAGTATTATATTTCAATAATATTTTATTCTATTTCATTAGCATTAATCAAACTTCACTTCTCAACAGAAGTTGAGTGTGGTGGCTATAAGACAAAAGTACCAAATAATGAATTATACGTTTATTTTGCAATGTAAGATATTGCTTCAAATGCTGGCCTTTAAGCAGGGCCGAAATTAAAGCTTTGACGCTTCTAGGTTCAAGCGTTTTTGCCGCTCCATTATTTGCAAGATTTTCGAGGAAATTTTCGGAAATTCAGGGAAAGTGGAAGCACTGAACAAAGCACAAGTTGTGAGCCAAAAGTAATAAAAGAGATAGGTGATACTGAATTCTCAGCTGCCATCCTTGGTATGCACCAAAATGTTTACAAGTGGCCAGGAAATTCCTGTGGTGTTATTAAATAACCTTTCTTTGAACGAGCAGCATGTCAGCGGAGGGCACTAGCACTCTGACGATAAATCACATCAGTCCACTTATTCTGAGAAAAAATCACTCAGGGGTGATTTATTGCGCCCTTGACCTAGTGGGCCTATTGATAAATCCGGCCTGCGTCTAAAAATTTTGAGAGGATATGGGTCTTCCTCTTACTTATGGTAATTTTTTCGTTCTAAGATGGAACTTATTGATCATTTTGATTTCTAGACTCTTGGGTTCCATTCTTTCAACTTACAGAAAACATCTGTTCGATTGAGCTTTAATTTTGATATTGCTTTATTTCTGCTCGTTTTAGGTTGTAGTATTACTTATGAATTTTCTTTTTTTTTAAATATATGGAAAAGAATTTGTGAATTATTGCCATTAAAGTGGAATATTCATAGACATGAATGAATGCTTGCCATGAATTATTTGTATTATGCGTGTGTTGTGTTGGTATTATTTACGCTTTTGATTATTGCTTGTATTATTTCAAGTTTGTGACCTGGGTTTTTGTAAAATAAATGCTTAAAGGAAACTTTTATGCATGGTGTCAGAGTAGAAGATGGATACTACTGTCCAATATCGTGAGCTAAACTGGGAATCCGAAAGCCTAAAAGAGGCTTGGACCAGATTCAAGAATCATACCAACCATATGTTCGATGGACGCTTCAGCGGAAAATGTGAGAAATCAAATGTGCATTTTTGCTAGATTCGCTTGGTGAAAAGGCACGAGATGTCTTCAGCCTAACATCTGAGGGTGAAGAGGGTAGTGCATAACTTGCCAAACTTGATGACTACTTCAGTCCACCCTCCAATCCCATCCTTTCCCGACATGTATTCCAAACATGAACAAAGGGAGGGTGAAACAAAAGGAAAAATATTCAACTGAAATAAAAAATCTAGTACTTGACTGCTCATATAGCGCTACAATTGCTGTTGAAATGGTACGTGATCATCTCGTTTTTGGAAAATAGTCTCAAAAGATCCATGAAAGACTACTCCAGTCTAGGTCAGACTTGACCCTCTCAGTAGCCATCAAAGTAGTAAGAACATACACAGAAACCCAGGAAACCATTCTCTTGTACCCCCTTCTACCAGAATAAAAACTCCTCGATACAACCCAAATTACCAGCTCCCAGTAAAACGGAAGATCTGCAGCAACTGCGAAAAACCTAACTACTTTGCACGCGTCTGCCGTAGTAGAAAAAATATTGTGAACATCATGGTTGCAGCGGTAGCTGGAACCTAGTAAAGAACTAACACCAGTCCATAGTAACCAAAAGTTATATAACGCGTTTAGAAGAAAAACTGCCCTATAAAAAAAAAATGCCATCTGACACGGATTTGGGAACGGTAATAATTATTTCGGTTCGTCTTAAAGGTAAAAATCTATATTGAAAAAGAAATTTATGGTGATTTCGATAAAAACCTGAAACCCCTGAAAATGGCGTCAGATCAAAATGAAAAATTCACCCTTTGAATCAGCATAGTCGAAAACCTTCTGCAGAGAAATTACAGTCCCCAACCTTGAACAACAAGGAAAGTCACAATTTTGCATGGGTAGTACTGATCTGTTTCCCGATTTTTTTTTTTCTTTTCCGATTTTTTTTCAATTTTTTTTTCTAGCGGGCTACCAAAACATCATATGTTTAATAGCTTATATAAAGTTTATTTTTCATATCTACGTTTTCCCTATAAATTTCTCCATCTGCAAGTGTTATCAGGGGGAGGGGGGAGGTGTTCAATGAAATACGTTACACATTCCAATATTTTGCTTAGGTTTTGAAAACCATAAAATTCTTCTTTAGAAAAATAGTTACTCTTGCCTAACTGTCGAGGTTTCCCACCTTCGAAAATTATGTACAAGATTTTGTGCATCATAGATTTATCGGCATTATTTGAAAAAAAAAGAAATTAAATAATTTTTTTCAACTGAAAGTTAAGAACGACATTAAAACTTAAAATGAACAGAAATTATTCCGTATATGAGGGGGCTGCCCCCCCCCTAAAAAGGTAAAAGATGGAAGTAAAGAACGAAGTTGAAACTTGAAGCAAACAAAAATCATTGCTTTACAGTCTATCTAACATTTATCATTAAAATTAGTACAAATAAACCAAATAATAATAATATTTCCCTATGTTTAAAGGATTATAAAAAACTAGAGCTTTACTGAAACCACAAAAAATAGGAGTTTTGGTAAAGTAAAAGCAAACCGATTAAGGACACTTTTTACAGTATAAAAATAAAGTATTTTAGGATTGTTGTTTAATTTTTCTTATTGTGGCTTGTTTGATTTTCATTTCTAGTAATAATAAAGCGTATTTCTTACAATATAAAATTGTTTATTACTCACCATTCGTATTACAGCTGTTGAGACCAAAATGTTACCAGATATATCAATCCAATTTTTCTCTACGCTGTTCAGTGACTTTGCGGTTACTAAAAAAAGTATTTATTTTTATACTTATGTTTTTAAAATATTTTTAACTGTATACTGAAAGTTACTGATATCACACCTGCTGTAGGACTATCTAGAGCTTTATAGATTAGTTTGTTGTTGTCAGGCAACTTAATCACTTTTAAACTAATAAATCCAGATTCTTGTTTTTTATGCTTGGTTCCTGTGTTTTCAGTACAGCACTAGTTTTCTACACTCTTGCTTTAGTTAGTTTTTCGGTTTATATCGTTTTTTTGGTTTATCTGTACAAGCTCAAATTCAAGATATTTGGAATTTATAAAAAAAATTAGGCGGCATTTTGATTGTAACTAAAAAATTATCAACTTTAACTATCATGTGTGGCAACTTCCCTGGCACTGGCAGGGATTGAACATCACATCAAATGATTTGATGGAGCGAACCCATCCACAAGACCACGGCCAAAGATGTCATTATTTTAAAAGGTTTTCTTAATTCAAACAATCTTGCTTTGCTTTAAGTTTTCATTTTGTCCCCATCGCGCTGGTTTTCTATAATCCCACGAACATAGGGAAATACGATTATTTGGTTTATTTGTATTTGCTTTATTGATATATGTTAGATAAACTGTGAAGCAATAATTTTTGTTCGTTTTAGTTTCAACTTCACTCTTTACTTCCTATAAAGAATTTTGTTCCTTAAATTAATTATTAGTTCAGTGGCTCAACGAATTGATTAACTGTTCACCCATGAATTAGTCATGGATAAACCTGATAACCAGCCATATGTTAGCGTAAGAATCGCTAGTCATTTTAGTATGAAATTCAAGATTGACACGGGAGATCAACCTAGTATCATTTACCAGAAAGGCCATTGACTGGTTTGAACCAGCTTTCTATATGTATAAACAAAATAGAATCCAAAAGAAAATATTTGAAAAAAATCGTCCTTATATAATAATAGAATTAAAGTTAAAGTAAAAAATATAGCTATTCTAAGAATATTTTTTTCCTTTCCGGTATCCTTAATTATTATTATGATTTTCTTTCTGTTATTACTGATGTTTTGAGTAGTAAAATCCCCAATGGCTAAAATATTTATTGTTTTCAGTAAGTCATAACCTTCGACCTTCGAGAGGTGGGGGACTGCTCCACTCTTTTTGAAGTAGCTATTATTCCTAGACAATAACTAGCCTTGTGATATTATTTTGTAGTTGTGTTTTCTTTCACGTCATGATAAACAAAAGTCAGGCCCTAAAAGTTTGGGGCCTGACTAGTGGCTAATCAGGCCCTAAATTTTTAGTGACCTAGGACTATGAAGAGTCTCAATAAAATAATAAAAGCGACCTCAAATATTAAAAAAAAAACACATTGCATCTCAAAACAAAAGCATCTCAAATCTTAAAAAAAATACCTTGACAATACCCACTGTACGGGTGAACCAGACGCTAAGCCTACTCTAAGCCAAACTTGACCTTTTTTTAGCCTTATAATATTTCAAGGTTTGCTTGGGAAAGTAGGGAGGGATGCTAGGGGAAACATGAAAAAAACCAACCCCTAGTTCGGGCTATATATCCACATCTACAAGTTTTATTTACCGTGTATTTCGCGAAGTATTTCCGAGGAACGTAAAAATTGAATGAAGATTCCTGGGTGTTGATCTTTTTATGTTTTAAAAACAGGACTGGGGAGCAGGAATGGCAATAAAGGTAATAGTGAGAGGTGTTGAAAAATTAGGAATGATGAGTAAAAACATGTTTGCTAAAATGCCTCACTTCAAACAATAGATGCAGATTATAATGTAAAATACCACAGAAAAAGGTGAATTAAACATATCGATGGGTAAAACCGTGTTGATTTTGTAGGTTTAAGAAGCCCTGTTTAATGTGCTGCTGGATAATGTTTTAGAAAATTTGAGTTTAAATCACTGAGTTTGACAAGAACGTCAAAGTAACACAATTGTCAAAATTGCCTAACCCAAGCAGAGCCGTTCAAGGGCGAGGGCAACAGGAATAGCTATTCCGGGCGCCAAGGTTTGTGTGGAACCCTGGCTGGGGGGTTTCCCACTGTAATCAGAAATCCTATTTTTATTCGGCCGTTTTGCTTATATTTGAGTCGGGAGAGGGTGTTATAATTAATTTTTCCCCGAGTCCCCTCAGCCCTAGGAACAGCTCTGTACCGAAGGCACGAGTTTCCAACCACATAAACTAAGAATTTACCACCCAAGCGAAGCG
>NW_027062828.1:0-94326 GCF_032884065.1 Artemia franciscana | reverse complement strand
TAGATAGATACAATACAAATTAACTGCGTAAAACTTGCGAATATACAACATTCTTCGCTGTCCAATTGTCGCTGCATATAAATAGATTGTCAGGTTTACCGACCCTCGAAAATGCAACGTACAATTTTCCATGGGAAAAACAATCAGTATTAAGATCTATACCACATTTTTCTAATGATTGACCTTGAGCTTTGTTAATGGTGATTGCAAATGCTAATCGAATTGAGAATTGCAATCTTTTAAATTGAAAAGGCAGATCCGTTGGAATCATGGGAATGCGAGGAATAAGAACAGCCTCACCCTCAAAAGGCCCTGTCAAGATTGTGGCCTCTATTAGGTTTTCCATTGTTTTTTTTTTTACGGCAAGTCGCGTGCCATTGCAAAGCTTTGGTGGGTTGATATTTCTTAAAAGTATTATTGGTACGCCTATTTTTAGTTGTAGCACGTGTGGTGGAAACCCTGAAGGATCTATGGAATTTAAAAATTCAGATGGATAATTAACCGCTTCATTTGGTTCCAAAACTGTGTCGACTGACTTATAAAGGACTGCCTGGTCTCGAATCTTGGTCAAAACAATATTGTTGATTTCGTGGACGTCTATATTTTTGGGTGCGAGAATCAGTCTTTCACTTAGCCATTTATTATTTTTATAATTTTTTAGAATATTCAGAAATACTTTTTCAATCAATTCATTTTTGGACGTCACTAAATTAAAGAAATCAGCAGGTAGTTGTATACGTCCTGAAATTGAATCTACTGGGAGCTTTCCGTTTCCAATTGCCAGCAATTGATCTGAAAATGTTTGACCAGAGTCAACTTTTTGCAATCGGACACGCATATTTGTAGTTAATTTTAATATATTTACGTGTGCCCATAAATTAGAATTTTTCAGGTAAGCATTCATTTCGTCTGCAGGAGTTAAACTACGTAAAAATTGCGAATATACAACATTCTTGGCTTTCCCATTGTCTGTGCATATACAAAGCCGTATGTACTAATAATGACGTCATATGCAAACGCTCTTTTTACAAACAAACAAACATGCATACACACAACTCGTTTTTATATAGATAGATAGATAGATAGATACAATACAAATTAACTGCGTAAAACTTGCGAATATACAACATTCTTCGCTGTCCAATTGTCGCTGCATATAAATAGATTGTCAGGTTTACCGACCCTCGAACATGCAACGTACAATTGTCCATGGGAAAAACAATCAGTATTAAGATCTATACCACATTTTCCTAATGATTGACCTTGAGCTTTGTTAATGGTGATTGCAAATGCTAATCGAATTGAGAATTGCAATCTTTTAAATTGAAAAGGCAGATCCGTTGGAATCATGGGAATACGAGGAATAAGAACAGCCTCACCCTCAAAAGGCCCTGTCAAGATTGTGGCCTTTATTAGGTTTTCCATTGTTTTTTTTTACGGCAAGTCGCGTGCCATTGCAAAGCTTTGGTGGGTTGATATTTCTTAAAAGTATTATTGGTACGCCTATTTTTAGTTGTAGCACGTGTGTTGGAAACCCTGAAAGATCTAAGGAATTTAAAAATTCAGATGGATAATTAACCGCTTCATTTGGTTCCAAAACTGTGTCGACTGACTTGTAAAGGACTGCCTGGTCTCGAATCTTGGTCAAAACAATATTGTTGATTTCGTGGACGTCTATATTTTGGGTGCGAGAATCGCTCTTTCACTTAGCCATTTATTATTTTTAGAATTTTTTAGAATATTCGGAAATACTTTTTCAATCAATTCATTTTTGGACGTAGCTAAATTACAGAAATCAGCAGGTAGTTGTATACGTCCTGAAATTGAGTCTACTGGGGGCTTTCCGTTTTCAATTGCCAGCAATTGATCTGAAAATGTTTGACCAGAGTCATCGTTCTGCAATCGGACACGCATATTTGTAGTTAATTTTAATATTTTTACGTGTGCCCATAAATTAGAATTTTTCAGGCAAGCATTCATTTCGTCTGCAGGAGTTGATCTAGGTATTATAGGTAATGTGTGTCTGAAATCTCCCGCAAGCAATATTAATGTGCTGCCAAAGGGTTTCGACTTCCCTCTCAAATCTTTCAAGCATTGATCCAGAGCCTCGAGCGATTTTTTGTGTGCCATTGTGCACTCATCCCAAATAATAAGTTTGCATTGCTGCAATACTTTACCCATCCCAGATGATTTGGAAATATTGCACGTGGGAGTTTCTGTAGAATGCAAATTCAGAAGCAATTTCAAAGCCTTTGTTCACGATCCAATTCTACACATGTCGAAACAGCAGCGATACGGTTAGGTGAAGGCATTCCCAAATCCTGAAGAGGTTTGTTTGCCATACGTACGCACAAATCTTCTATAATAACTAAAGTGTAGTTATAAATTTCTGATGTAAAATCAAAAGTTATATCTGACGTCTCTAACTGTTTTCGATGGAGTATATCTTCGGACATTTTTGACTTATATTTTTCCCATAACTCTGTAGGAGCTGATGGAGAGCAAGTTGTTAAAATGATGCCAAACAATGCACGAATTTGACTTGGGGTTTACGTTTCGCACGCGTCATTGATGCCGTTATCCCAGCGTTGGTCATTCTCCAATAAATTCAGAGCTTGGCATGCACTACGGTAAGTGTCATGTATAGTACTGTTTACAGTTCTCAAATACTCAAAGGATGTCGGACCGGGTACATTCACCAAAAGCAGGCGTAGAAAGAAGCATTCATATTGATTGGGGTGAACGGTGTAGAGTCTTCCTATCGTGGTATCTTTGAAGATGGTAGGCTGGTCGTCGACTGACTTACCCTGTTTTCGACGTTCAAATACTTATTTTTAGTATTCCACGTGTAATACGAAGGCACTTCAGTATACAGCAGTTTTTTTGCAAAGGAATCATTTTTGCAAAGCGAATAAAAAGCTGTTAATGTTGTATCCGGTGGATTCAGGGCTCTTTGTTGCACGTTGGTTTCCGTTAAATAAACACGTTGACCATTCTGTAAATGTACCGCTAAGTGAACAACAGCTGGACTACGTTCATGTATCGGAAATGAAAGAATTCGCCAAACAGCTTCATTACTGCTTATATATCTTCCAGCCAGATATTGTACGATTTCGTCGAAATCTTTGATTTCGGGCTGCAAGCCAAAAACTGCCATGTCACTGCCTTTGTTGACGTATTTACATATGTATTTGATTGCCTTTACGGAGTTACAGTATTCAACGTTTATGTGTGCATTAAATGTTTTTGATAATAATGGGGAATATGGAACAACCCACTGGTTATCTACTTCGATGGTGGTACCGTTACGCTTCTTTATTATTGCTGTTTTACCGCCATCTTCAGTAGATCTTCTTCTATATTGTGGGTAACCATCATTGCCAGTAATTGTGTTTCATACTAAAAGTCGAGGATATTGCTTTGTGCACCTTCCTTTGGCCATGCATGGTGAATTTTCGTTCAGTGCACCGCAAGGTCCATGTGTCATATTTTTTACAATAATATCATGTAACCCCTTATCGACATTTTTATCAGGTATTTCAGCGGAAATCACATCATCAATTTCGTTCGAAGTAATTTTTTTATGTAGCCAGATTAGTATATGTGCGTGTGGCAAACCTCGTTTTTGCCATTCCACTTAGTACATCCAGCATCGCACTGACCCAAACACTTCAAGTTTTACTATGTAGTTTATCAGTGATTTCAACTTTTGCCGGAAGACACGGGCCGTAATGTCATGCCTATGAACCGCCGATTGGCCTTGAAGTAAAAGCTGCAGTATCTCGTCCCAAGATTGATTACATGTAAATGTAATAAATAAATCTGGACGACCATAGAGACGAACATACGCAATAGCATCTTGAGCATATTCATGCATATGACGGGGACTGCCAGCATATAACGAAGGTAAAATTGTTAATCTTCCAACGTTTGTGGTATTACCGTCATTTATAACTGCATCTCGCAAATGAATGTCTTGTTCAGAGTGGAGCTTGGTCTGATTCAGGCGGATATATAGCAAACGTTCTGATTCAATTTTAGCATACATATCAACGACAAATTGGTGAAACAATTCACGGCATTTTAAAATATAATTTTCTTCATCCTGCCGAATCATTAGTCTATAGGAATAATAATGCATTGCACTGCATTTCTTATTCATTTCTTTGTTAGTGGCTGGATTCATCAATTTAATATTAAAGTGATAGCCATCGGCTCCATCCCAAAAAATGATAGGATATTGTAGGGCATCGTAGCATCGATGAGTTTCAGCAATTCTTAACAACTGAGCGTTTCGCTTATGAAGAATAATATCTCGAGGTAAAAACTGATCACCGACCATAACGATTGCCACTTCGTCGATAGTTGGAGCATTGTATCTACGCACATGTTGGCCAGGAGGTGTTTTGTCAGCGGAAATAACAATTTTATGCGTATCAGTAGGCATCAAATCGATGGCTGTTTTGAACAGACGCACAAAATTATTATTTTCGTGGAAAAGATGTTGCAATTGGGAAACGATTGTCCTTTCAACGTTGGGAAAAATTTCGTAACGTGCATTCAATTCAGAATTTCTATCACTGATGAAGTACAATTGTAAAAATTTATGATTCTCGCCCGAGAATGGTCGAAGGGACCCTGCTCTATGATAAATTTGCCCTTTTACTTTGAAAGTAGACATAAATTGATCTGGATTTTCGATTAGGGCTCCAAACGACGTCATTTGGAAACATGAGTTGTATTTTTCTGATTTTTGACAAAAAACCCTTAGATTCCGACGTAGTTCCAGTAAGGAAAGTCTTCAATGGCTCTGGTGGTGCAGCCAATAGAGGAAGTTTAACTTTTCCTGAGGCGCAACACATTCCCATTGTTTCACCATTGAATTTCAAGGCCTTGCAATAGGGACAAATTTTAGACATTGTCCCGATTTGAACACATCTACTCAAGCTATAATCATCGACTGGGCTGTACCTGAATGCCAGGCGATAACTTTCAGGTTGCTCTGATTCCTCGGCACGCTTTCTTTTCTTACTTTCTCTATCAGCAGCAAGCCTGATTTCTTGCTGTTCTTGTGATTCCTCGGCACGCTTTCTTTTCTTACTTTCTCTATCAGCAGCAAGCCTGATTTCTTACTGTTCTTGAGATTCCTTGGCACGCCTTCTTTTTACACTTTCTCTTTTAGCAGCAAGTCTGCTTTCGCGTTGCTCTGGTAGTTCCTCGGCACGCTTTCTGTTCTTTCTTTCTCTATCAGCCTCAAGCCTGTTTCCTTGCTGTTCTTTTGATTCCTCGGCACGCTTTCTTTTCTGACTTTCTCTATCAGCAGCAATTTTTTTGGCATAGACTCTTTGAGCGTCTTCATCGGCTTTTGCCATTGTAAGTTCATCAGTCATTTTAAACTTAAACATTAATTGATTTCTACGTGAACATATATGTCTTAAATATCTTTAATGACGTCACCGTCATAGTAAAAATGACGACAACTAACTTCATGACGTCAGTCGACACAGAAACATGACGTCACCTGACAGACACACAGATCCACAGACAGACAACTTATTTTTATATATATATATATAGATAGATAGATAGATATATAGATAGAATAGATAAGTTGTCTGTGTGTTATGTCTGTCGAGTGACGTCATGTTTTTGTGTCGACTGACGTCATGTTTGTCGACTGACGAAATTACCGACCGGGACATCGGGACACAAATGATGACAGGGACACTGGGACATAGGGAATATAAATGACGACCGGGACACTCAAAGAGAAAGTGACCAGGACACAAGGAATGTTCGATTAGCAGTCACCATCAACAAAGAACAGGGACACAAATGACGACCGGGACACAGGGAATATAAATGACGACTGGGACACTCAAAGAGAAAATACAGACCGGGAAACCGGAACAAAAATGACGACCGGGACAAAAATGACGACCGGGACACCGGGACACAGGGAATATTAAAGATGACCGCGACACTCAAAGAGAAATTACAGACTGGGACACCGGGACACAAATGACGACCAAGACACAGGGAATATAAATGACGACCGGGACACAGGGACGCAACTACAATGGGGACGCCAGGGGGCACAAGGGGATATAAAAATGACGACGGGGACACAGGGAATATAAATGACGATCGGGAGACAGTGACACAACTACAACGGGGACTCCGGGAGGCACAGGGGGATATATAAATGACGACGGGGACACAGGGAATGTTCGATTAGCAATCACCATCAACAAAGCTCAAGGGCAATCATTAGAATAATGAGGTATACATCTGAATCCAGATTGTTTTTCCCATGGACAATTATATGTTGCATGTTAAAGAGTCGGTAAACCTGACCATCTATTTATATGCACAGACAATGGGACAGCCAAGAATGTTGTATATTCGCAAGTTTTACGTAGTTAATATATATATATATATATATATATATATATATATATATATATATATATATATATATATATATATATATATATATATATATATATATATATATATATATATATTTATATATTCACAGGTGGGACACAGGGACACAACTACAATGGCGCGTAACTAATATGGCGCGTAATGACTTACGCGCGCGTATATATATATATATATATATATATATATATATATATATATATATATATATATATATATATATATATATATATATATATATATATATATATATATATATATATATATATATATATATATATATATATATATATATATATATACATATATATATATATATATATATATATATATATATATATATATATATATATATATATATATATATATATATATATATATATATATATATGTATATATATATATATATATATGTATATATATGTAGTATATATATGTAGTATATATATATATATATATATATATATATATATATATATATATATATATATATATCTATCTATATATATAAAAATAAGTTGTCTGTCTGTGGATCTGTGGATCAGGTGACGTCATGTTTCTGTGTCGGCTGACGTCATGAAATTAGTTGTCAGGTGACGTCATGTTTCTGTGTCGGCTGACGTCATGAAATTAGTTGTCGTCATTTTTGCTTTGACGGTGACGTCATTCAAGTTATATAAGACATATGTTCACGTAGAAATCTATTAATGTTTAAGTTTACAATGACTGATGAAGATGTTCAAAGAGTCTATGCCAAAAAACTTGCTGCTGATAGTTCCTCGGCACGCTTTCTTTTCTGACTTTCTCTATCAGCAGCAAGTTTTTTGGCATAGACTCTTTGAGCATCTTCATCAGTCATTGTAAACTTAAACATTAATAGATTTCTACGTGAACATATGTCTTATATAACTTGAATGACGTCACCGTCAAAGCAAAAATGACGGCAACTAATTTCATGACTTAATTTCAGAACTTAATTTCTGTGTTGACTGACGTCATGAAATTAGTTGTCGTCATTTTTGTTATGACGATGCTTAGTATATTGTAAAACACATTAATTTGGTTAATAATATACCATTTAAAACACCAAAATGAACATGCTGGAGTAGTCACTCGGTGAGAGAGGGTGTCAGAACGGAGAATGAAGGTCCCAGGTTCAAATCCTGGTTAGGCTAAAAATGGTGAAAATCTAAAAACTAAAAAAAACTGAAAAAACTAAAAAAGGCAAAAACTACAAACAAAACTAAAAACTAATAAAAAAAAAATTAAGAATAAAAATAAAAAAAAATTAAAAAGATAAAAACTTCCAAAAAAAGTAAAAAGAAAAAACGAAAAAAAAACTGAAAAAGCTAAAAAAAAAAGGTAAAAACCAATAAAAAAAAAACTAAAAGGAAAAAAAGGGAAAAAATTAAAAATTTATTTCATCATATACGAATTCAAAAACGAATGTATACCGGGATGACGACCGGGACACAGGGAATATAAATGACACAACTACAACGGGGACGCCGGGGGGCACAGGGGGATATAAATGACGACCGGGACACCGGGACACAAGGAATATAAATGACGCCCGGGACACTCAAAGAGAAATCAGAGACTGGGACACCGGGACACAAATGACGACCGGGACACAGGGAATATAAATGACGACCGGGACACAGGGACAAAACTACAAAGGGGACGCCGGGGTGCACAGGGGGATATATAAATGACGATGGCGACTCAGGGAATGGTCGATTAGCAATCACCATCAACAAAGCTCAAGGGCAATCATTAGAATCATGAGGTATAGATCTGAATACGGATTGTTTTCCCATTGACCATTATATGTTGCATGTTCAAGAGTCGGTAAACCTGACAATTTATTTATATGCACAGACAATGGGACAGCAAAGAATGTTGTATATTCGCAAGTTTTACGTAGTTAAAAACATATATATATATATATATATATATATATATATATATATATATATATATATATATATATATATATATATATATATATATATATATATATATATATATATATATATATATATCTATCTATCTATATTCACAAGTGGGACATAGGGACACAACTACAATGGCGCGTGACTAATATGGCACGTAACGACTTACGCGCGCGGGGGAGCTTGGGGGGGGCGCGAAGCGCCCCCTCCAACTAGGTGTCGGGGTGGCGCGAAGCGCCACCCCAACAGCTAGTATATATATATATATATAATGATATATATATATATATATATATATATATATATATATATATATATATATATATATATATATATATATATATATATATCTATATTCACAGGTGGGACATAGGGACACAACTACAATGGCGCGTAACTAATATGGCGCGTAACGACTTACGCGCGTGGGGGGGCTTGTATAAAAATAAGTTGTTTGTCTGTGGGTCTGTCGAGTGACGTCATGTCATCATGTCGTCATGAAGTTAGTTGTCATTTTGTTATGACGATGACGTCATTAAAAGTATTTAAAAAAAATCGTTTAAAGACAAATTTTTAATTGTAAGAAGATCGTGGACGGAAAAATGTTTAATTGTAAAATGACTGAAGAACCTACAATGGCAACAGCCGAGGAAGCTGCTCAAAGAGTCTATGCCAAAAAACTTGCGGCTGATAGAGAAAGTAAGAAAAGAAGGAATCACAAGGACAGCAAGAAAACAGGCTTGCGGCTAAAGAACGCAAAACCGCGCAGTTAGATGAAAATCCACCTGGACAGCGAGAGTCAAAACATATCAAAACTGAAAATGATACCGATGATGATTGGGTTGGGGATTTTGACTTGGATAAGGTCATCAATGCCTACCAGATTTTAGTTAAAAAAACAAAGGTTCGGCGATATGTGTTTCATAGTGACGCTGAAAAATAAAGAAGAAAAAGAAAACTAAAAAAAGAAAAATCGTAAAAAACTAAAAACAACTAAAAAAAACACTCAAAAGAGAAATTACAGATCGGGACACTAATGACTACCGGGACCGAGGGAATATAAATGACGACCGGGACACTCAAAGAGAAATTACAGACTGGGATACCGGGATACAAATGACGACCGGGACACAGGGAATATAAATGACGACCAGGACACAGGTATTTAAGAATATCGTTCAAAGACAAATTTTTAGTTGTAAGAAGATCGTTGAAAGAGAAATTTCTAATTGTAAAATGACTGAAGAACCTACAATGGCAACACCCGAGGAAGCTGCTCGAAACGAATGTATTCAAGCCGAAGTAGCTGAGTTGGTAAAGCGTTATGTTTCAGGTTCTAGGTCCGAGAGGCTCCAGGTTTGAACCTTGGCTTTAGCATTAATACAAAAGAAGAAAAAAACTAAAAAAGGTAAAAACTACAAAAAAAAACTAAAAGCGCCTTCATGGAAATTTTCTTCCCTCATGATAAGTTCCTCAATAGAAAGATCCTCCCACGTAACCCGCTCCCCCAGCCCATACCCACCCCAACGTGAAAAATTCCCTCTGTAAACTTCATAATAACCATTACTATATCTAAACAATGGTCAAAGTCTGTAACTTGCAGCCCCCCCCCCTGGGGAATGTGGGGATTAAGTCGTCCCCAAAGACCTAATTAATAGGTTTCCGACTAATCTGAACAGAAAGACTATCTCAAAATTGTGTGAGAAAAAACTCGATAAAAAATGTGTGTGGGAGGGGGACTAGGTGCCCTCTAATTTTTTGGTCCCTTAAAAAGGGCAATAGAACTTTTTTATTCCTCCATTGATAAATAAGTTAATTTTTCAAGATAATCTCCATAGAAAGATCCTCCCACGTAACCCCCTCCCCCCCCCAAACCCACACCACCCCAATGTGAAAAAGTCCCTCTGTACACTTCTTAATAACCATTACTATATGTAAACAATGGTCAAAGTTTGTAACTTGCAGCTCCCCTCCTGGGTAATGTGGGGATTAAGTCAAAGACCTAACTAATAGGTTACCGACTAAGCTGAACAGAAAGGCCATCTCAAAATTTTGACCTAGTTACTTTGGAGAAAAAATGTGCGTGGGAAGGGGACTAGGTGCCTTCTAATTTTTTGGTCCCTTAAAAACGGCACTAGAGCTTTTAATTTCCGTTAGAATTAGCCCTCTCACAATATTCTAGAACCACAGGGCCGATAAGATCACCCCTGGGATAAAACAAAAAATAAACACGCTCCACACCCCAACGAATTTTGTATTCTGGCATGGAGTAAAAAATTCCGCAGTTTTGTAGAAAAGATTTTGAAACTTCTGCATTAGGGTGTTCTAATTGGCTGAGTCTGATTTTTGTTAAGATTCTATGACTTTTAAGGGGAGTATCCCCCAATTTTCTAAAATAAGGCAAATTTTCTCTGGCTCCTAAATTTTGATAGTTAGGACTAAACTTGATGAAGCTAATATATATAAAATCAGCATTAAAATGCAATTCTTTTGATGCTACTATTGGTATGAAATTCCGTTTTTTAGAGTATCGGTTACTATTAACCCTAGTTTTTCTTGGTTACGAATCAAATCGTAAAAGTTTATTTTAATAATAATATTAATGTTTTTTCCCTCCCAGTACAAAACTCTAGCCGGATTAACACAAAACAAGAAACGAAAAGACGATCACACTAAATTGCAAACATTGTGACAAAACAAACAAACAAAATATGAAAAAAGAAAATAACAATAGCAAAGGTAGCGGTTATTCGATTACCTTGATATGACTCCAATGTAAAAAAAAAAAAAACTATTATAAAATTATGGGACAGATCTCGGTAGCTTTAAATTTGGCAATAATTTCCCTATTAAGGTATCTCTGAGGCAGGAGCAGATACAGAATGTAAGGTCGGGGGAAAGTGGATACCAATGGAATTGGGATCCCCCATCAGTATTTTTTACCCTTTAACCTCATCAATACATCTTTTGACCTTCAAGGGGGACAAGTGTCTGATTTCCTCCCCCTGTATCTGCCCTTGCGTCTAGATGACAGACAAAAAATTCACAGTAACGAAAATAAGTCCAGCAGACCAGACAAAAAATCATAAACAAAAGTCTTCAATAAAAAAGATAAGCCTCGTAACGAAACGATGAAAATAATTTAGTATTTTATTTAAGTTTGCAACTGTTTTAGCATTAGCAGTTTTCAGTTCTCTTTAAGGATCATGAAAATGATATGACGTCGCTATAAGTGTAATTTCTCCAGACTAACTGTACACCGATAAAAAAAATATACTTCGGAAAAGAAGTTAATGGTCCAGAAGAGATAGAGACATGAGCTGCAATATCAGTTGTACGGCGCCACCTTCGGTTTTCCTTAAGTTCTCCTTAAGGATCATGAAAATAATATGACGTCACTACAAGTGTTATCTTCCCCATAATTTTAGAGTGATATTACGTCATCCATGTAATGTCCCCAATAAATATGTTTTAAAAATATGAATTTAAAGCCCAATTTTCAAGTACATAAATATTTGCCAGTAACCCAGACAGAGGTGCCCCCATTGGTAGACCATTTATTTGTTGATAAAAAGAATTTCAGAAGTAAAAATACATTGAATACTTTTTACAGAGTTTAACTAAGGACATTAAAACATTTCAATCTATTCCCGTAGTCGAATCTTCGATTAAATTATATTTGTATTTTATCTCTTAATAATTGTCCCCATATATATTTGTATACATAGAAACTATGTCAGAGAAACTATTTATACTATCTTCACTGAAATTATGTATAACTATGTACAGAGAAACTACGCTTCCCAACGGAAAGTTTTCCCTGCGGAAAATCATCCAGCAGAAAGTTCAATCCTTTACCCGAAAAAAGAATGTATACTTCCAAATAGCAGATATACATAGAAACTACTTACAATTGTTTCTTCTGAAATACTTGCAATTTCAGGTTTTGCACTAAATCTACCGAATTACTTATGTTCGATTTTTGGGAGTAAAGCAAAGATTTGAAGGCTGTACATAGCCATTTTCCAGTACTGGAAGCAGGGGCTTTCGTACATGCTATGATAGGCCTTAAGGGAATACATTGCATATGTAATTTTGGTAAAGCGTAAAATTTTGAGATATGAATGTAATAAAAATCTTTAATTCAACTATTCTTATTTTTAATTCTGCTATTCTTATTTCAATTGGTAGTTTCTTTGGCGTTGTTAGCTTTTTAATCCTTCCAGTTGGGGAATTTTTGCTTAATCTTGGTATTAACATTGTTTGCTTTTTTCTTTTTATTTTATTTTTTGGGGTCTAGATTTTCTTTACACTTTTCTTTACACTTCTAGATTTTCTTTACACTTTTTCTAATGGATAAGCAGTTTTCTTCTCGAAGTATCCGTTTTTATTGCATCCAGTATATCTGTTGGCCCATACTCACTTTTCTTCTCTTGTGTTTTTTGCTGGTATATCGCAACCGAAGTATTTGCTGTTTATATGAAGCTGGCGAAAAGATAGCACTAAACAAGGGCTAGTAAAAAGACCTGAAATTTTAGAGATTTTATGGGTAAGGGTAAAAATTCAAAAGATAGGATGGAAGAGTGCTAGACACAGATGATACTTCAAGAGTTAAGCGATTTATCACGTGAAAAGTAAGATCCACTATACCCACTTGGCACACTTCCTTTTTGGAATCAATTTTGGATTGCTGCTAAGCAAATTATGGCTTTTCGGTTAAGGAATAGGGTTGATTCGTCCTTGACATTCGTAATGTGAAAAACTTTAATACATGCGGAGAAGGAGAAAGGCCCCCAAATGTACACTCCATAGCGCCCACTGGTTTGTGTAGACATCTCATGATTTACAAACTGCATGGTGAGGCAGAACACCATCGCGGAAGGATCTCCTGTAGGCTGACAACTGTGACAGGGCTAAGATCCAGATCTATGGTCAACGGTCTCTGCAAAAAACTTCCTCGACCCTTTCTGAGCACCTGCAAGGCTGGGGACCTTGTGGTCAATTCTTTTCCCATTTGAGCTGTGGCTCCCCTCAAGGAAATTCTAGCCTAGCAAACAAAACAGCGTTCGCGGGAAAATCTGATTAATGGGTAATTTCATAGGTCATTGTCAATTTTTGGGGGCATTTTCGGACTGAAAAACCAATTCCTAAATAATTCACCTATTATGAGCAGCCTCCCTGTAATAGCATAATATTTGTAGCCACAAATATATAATAAGTCGGTGGTAATAGACTTGAGATTGTCTGTGCAGGATTTCGACTCTTATTGATAGAAGAGAAGCTCCAAGTGCTGAAAATCATGATGTGACCAAGATGGGTAGGATTGCAAAAAACCCCTGTTCATTTTAGAGGTTCCAGGGACTTCTTGCTCTCCGCTTATAATCTGACTTAAGCACTTCGGTGTATACCTGAAAGGATGTGTTGGTCAGTGGTGAAGCCATTATGCTTTTAAAAACAGCCATGAGAGGTATACCTGAAGTTCCTAGCCCCTTGAGACGCAGGTGCTGTTGGTTGTTGATCTATTATGCAAACCTGCTTGCTATGTAATAGTTAATTATTTACTTATGTAAAACCCTAGCAACCAGTTCCAGCCCCAGTGCCTTAGCAACCAACAAGTGTTATTGATTATTGATCTATTTCGCACACCTGATTGTTATGTATACTTTAGGGAATGTTTTTTTCTTCAAGATATTCTCTTTAAGATGTTTTCCCCTCAGGGTAACTAGTCAAGTAGGGAACCCCTGGATGTAAATGGGGATGATGTATTTCGCAAAAGTGGATGTGTAAATTTAAACACACGTGTTATTGTTTTTTTCTTCAAGAAATTTTTCATCAAAACACTTTTTTCTTTGAGACGTTCTTTTTCTTCGGGATGTTTTTTCTTCGAAACATTTTTCAACGAGACGGTTTTTTCTTAAGACGTTTCTTTCTTCGATATATTTTTTTCTAGTTTTTCAGCTAGAAGACCTTTTCAAGTTTTGTTTTTCAAGAAGTTTTTTCTTTGAGGCCTTTACATCATGATTTTTTTCTTCAAGACATTTTTTCTGGAGACATTTTGTTCTTCAAGACGTTTTCATCTTCGAGATAATGTTTTTCTTTGATACATTTTTTCTTCGAGACATTTTTTCGTCGAGATGTTTTTTTCTTCGAGCATTTTTTGTATAGATGCTTGTTCTTCAAAGGTTTTTTTCGTCGAGATAATTTTTCTTCAACATATTAAAAAAATTCATGTTTTTCCTTAATATGTTTCCACGAGGCGTTCCCCAAGCCGCTTACGCAAGACATATATTGATTCATAGACCCTTTGCAATCCATCATTGAAATTTTTGTCTATCGAAACTAAGACCGTAGATTTGTTACGGAATGAAGCATTAGCCAACTGGACTATAAGCCATTACTATTATTACGTTCTTAGGAATAGATGCCATGCAATAGGCTTCTTAACCTCAACGACAATTTTCCCTTATTACTTTTCTTTGTAAGCTTTCAATCACTTATTTTTTGATCCCCGGGAAATAATTTCTACGAGAAGGAAGAAATCGATTATTGGAAGTAGGTTTAGGGTGTATTATTGTTTTACATTTGACGCACACTTGGGTGTAGTTGTAAAAATTCAGATAAGAGTAATGGTTAGAAATAGATGTTATTGTTGGTTTGGTCTATTGCCCACCGGTACATGGAAAATTCAAGAGAACCATGGACACGTACTACAATTATTCGTGGAACCTGTCAACGATTTTTTTTTAAGGTCTAGCTTAAGATGAGCATTTAATTCGTAATTTTTATTTTATTACGAATGAAAGACCTAATCCGAATTTTCTTTGGGTCACAAATATCATTAAGTGTCACAAGCTCGGAATTGCCTTAGGTTGGGGGTTGGCCCCCAGCCCCCTATTGTACCTCCTGGCTGAAGGGCCATGAAAGGAGGATCAGCACTGCCGGTTTGGACCTTAAGGGTCTAGTGCCGTCTTACTTACTACTACTACTTAGAAGGACACCTTCTAACAATGAAACGGTATGTTCCCGCACATCAATTAAAAATAATGGTCACTTTTAGTTTATAAGCTTATTTTTGAACACAAAATTTTGTAGATACCTTAGGTGTGATGTTCACACCAGAGGGTGCCATCGGGTACATTGAGGCATGCTGGCGTCAACTGCATTGAGCCATCAGAACAAATGTTATTGGGAATTTTGCTTTAAGTTTAAACGAACAATTCTGGAGTAAACTGATGTTTTTGCCAAAAATGCCTTAAAAATTTCTTATCTAACTATATAAAAATAAGTTTTTTGTGTGTTGACTGACGTTATGCATGTTTGTCGACTGACGTCATTATAAGGATTGAGCATTAAGCCGTCATGAAGTTGTTTGTCGACTCATGTCATGTTTGTCGACTGACGAAATTACAGACCGGGACACCGGGACACAGGGAATATAAACGACGACCAGAACACTCAAAGAGAAATTACACACTGGGACACCGGGACACAAATAACGACCGAAACAAAGGTAATATAAATGAGGACCGAGACACAGGGACAAAACTGCTACGGGGACGCCGGGGGGCACAGGGGGGATATATAAATGACGAGGGGACACATGGAATGTTCAATTAGCAATCACCATCAAAAAAGCTCAAGGGTAATCATTAGAATAATGAGGTATAGATCTGAATACGGATTGTTTTTCCCATGGACAACCGGGACACAAATGACGACCGGGACACAGGAATATAAATGAAGACCAGGACACTCAAAGAGAAATTACAGACTGGGACACCGGGACACAAATGACGACCGGGACAAAGGGAATATAAATGACAACTGGGACATAGGGACACAACTACAACGGGGACACTGGGGGGCACAGGGGGGATATATAAATGTCGACGGGGACACAGGGAATGTTTGATTAGCAATCGCCATCAACAAAGCTCAAGGGCAATCATTAGAATCATGAGATATAGATCTGAATACAGATTGTTTTTCCCATGGACAATTATATGTTGCATGTTCAAGAGTCGGTATACCTGACAATCTATTTATATGCACAGACAATGGGACAGCGAAGAATGTTGTATATTTGCAAGTTTTACGTAGTTAAAAACATACATACATATATATATATATATATATATATATATATATATATATATATATATATATATATATATATATATATATATATATATATATATATATATCTATATTCACAGGTGGGACAAAGGGACACAACTACGATGGCGCGTAACTAATATGGCCCGTAACGACTTGCGCACGGGGGGGCGCGGAGCACCCCCATCAACTAGGTGATGGGGTGGCACGAAGCACCATCCCAACAGCTAGTGTATGATAAAATGTATCAAAGGAATGCCACAGGCCAGCCAAATACTGCTGTGGTGGTGTGAATTGACATGCTGTTTCATGAAGTGGTTGGCTTGCAAAAACGCAAATCAAGGGAGTTAAAGCATAATTTTTATCTAGAGAATTTCTGAAAAATACCTTAAGATTGGTAATATGTATCAACTGGATGTCAAGGGCCAGCCACTTATTGTCACGGCGGTGTGAATTGACATGGTGTCTCACGAAGGGAAGGCTTGCGAAAACACGAAGCAATAGGTTTAAAGCATAATTTTTATAAGAAAACATGTGAAAAAAAGCCTTAGGAACGATAATATGCATTAGAGGGATTTAAAAGGCCAGACACATACTGCCACGGTGGTATGAATTGAAATGTTGTTTCAAGAGGAGGTGGCTTACGAAAACAAGAACCAGTGGACTTAAAATATAAATTTTATCAAAAAATGACCTGAAAAAAGCCTTAGGATTGATGATATATATTTCAGGGATGTCAGGGGCCAGCCATATATTGCCATAGTGGCGCGAATTGACATGGTATATCATGAGGGGTGGCTTGCAAAAAGACGAAGCAATGGACTGAAAGCATAATTTTTATCAAGAAAATATCTGAAAAATGCCTTAAGAATGGTAAAATGTATCACAGTGATGTCATGCGAGTGCAAAGGTGGCATAAATTGCCAGAAAATAATACCAACAAAGTATACTTCTTAATATGGCTTAAGTCTACCACTAACAAGATTATGCAAAATACAATACAAAAAACGATTCAAATGTGCGTTTGTCAACCAGAAAGGTCAGATTGGCCAGAAAGGCCTAGCCCTTGCTTAAAGAATTGAGTGTTCTAACTACAAGCTCTCAAAAATATGTCTTAATGTGGCTTAGATTTAGCTCTAACGAGATTATGCAAAATACGAAAAAAAGATTATTCTAATGTCTACTTATCAATCAGAAAGGCCTAGTCTTGGCTCAATTAAACGAGGCATTTTCATTAAAACTTCTCAAAAATATCTCTTATTATGGCATAAATTTATGTCTAATAACAACCCTTCTCCCCTGGAATTGGATGCTATGGCCCCCAACTTTCTTTAATTCACCGTGTTTTGCTTATATTTTATATTTATCATCCTTATCACGTTTTGTTTTCTGTTAGTTGAAATTTAAGCGTTTTTTTTTCTTGGATTTCAGGATTTTATAATGCTTATGATGCTTGGCCATCAGGGATTTATAGTCTTGTCTCAAAGAAACCAGACATTTTCACTAAAACCTCTTAGAAATACCTCTTAATATGGCTTAAATTTTTATCTAATAACAACCCTCCCACTGGAATTTATTGCTAGAGTTCCGGCCTTTCTTTCATTCACGGTTTTTTAGTCATATTTTATCCTTTATCAGCTTTTCACAATTTTCACGTTCTTTAGTTCATGGTTTTGCTCATACTTTATTAGCTTTTTCACGTTATGTTTTTCTGTTTGTTGAGTTTCAATTGCTTTTTTCTGTGATTCCAAAAAATTTTCTGATGTCTGACAATCATGAATGTATAGTCTTGGCTCAAAGAAACGAGTAATTTTCATTAAAACCTCTCAAAATTACCTCTTAATATGGCTTAAACGTACCTCGAATAACAACCCTCCCCCCTGGAATTGATTGCTAGGGTTCCCCCCTTTCTTTCGCTCACACTTTTTAGCTATCATATTATCCTTTATCAACTTTTTCCAGTTTTGTTTTTCCGTTTGTTGAGTTTTAACTCCTTTTTTCTGTGATTTCATGATTTTATACTGTTTTTTATTAATAAAAATTTTATGTACATTAAAAAGTCTCTGGGTTATGTAACATCCCACGTTTGCGCCGTGATTACATAACAGTCACACTTGCGCCACCATTACGTAACACCCATGTATGTTCCACTCTCAATTACAAGCGGGGGTTCCAAACGGGCTCTGAAAAAACAAGTCACGCGAGATTACTCCATTCTAAGTTACAATCGGGGGCTCACCACGTGACTAGAGCATCCCCGTTGGAATTGTTTGCTAGGGCCCCGTTGGAATTGGGTGCTATTGGCCACTTTGGAATAGCTCACTAGGGCTCCCTAGTAAGCTTACTAGCTCACTAGGGCTCCCTAGTGAGCTCACTAGCTCACTAGGGCTCCCACTCTGAATTGGTTACTTGTGCCCAGTTGGAATTTATTGCTAGGGATCCCGTTGGAATTGACTGCTAGGGCCTCGCTGGAAAGGCTTGCTAGGGCCTGGCATCGTGAAGGTTCCCCTACTGGCAGGCCTCAAAGTTATTCTCCTGGCTATTTTATGTCTTTTATGTAAATTGCATAACAACCAAAGAGATCTTGAAGAGAAAGTTTTCATAAGTAAACGAAATATCCTGTATCATACAATAATCAGCTTCACTATACCACTCCATAAGAAATATTTGTGACATAGTATTGCGTGTGACACAGGTGTGCATAATAACGACTTATAGGGTTATTAGCTCCATTTGTATACTCCCTATCTGTGTGTTTGGATTTGGTTATAGCACATTATTAACTTTTATAGAGAATCTTGACCACAATTCGAAAAGCTAATGGAAGGCTAGTTTAACATTAAGAAAAAATAATCATTCACTAGTAAAACACTAGCTATTTACAATATCTACAGCATAAGTAATACGCCTCTCAAACAGCAATGTATTCAATTAAAGCGGAAAGCACCACAAAGAAGTCCCAGAAATGCTAAATCACCCAAAAATGTTATTGTTTCAGCACAGTATAAATGTTGAAAATTTTTGAGCAGCATAAATGATTGAGCACATTTTTAACGTTTTCCTACCTGTTTTACTCGTCATTCCTAGTTGATATGACCTATTATTTAACTTAACGTAACCTGACCTAGATTATTTTGGTTAGGTGTAGGTTCCACCATGATTGGTACAGTCCCCTAACCTAACCTACTACAAGTTAAATGAACAAAATCAGTTTCACGAGGAAAAAAACAAATGTACAGATTTAACAAAGAGAAAAAAACAATATGCATCAAGTTTCAAGAAAAAAATCAGCACACAACAAGTTCCACGAACAAAAATCAGCTTGCAACAAGTTCAATAAACTAAGTATCAGTTTCACGAGGATAAAATCAAATTAAAAGTATCGTGAAGAGAAAAATCAACATGCAAAAATTTTCACGAGCAAAAATCAGCACGCATCAAGTTTCACGAACAAAATCAGCAAATACCAAGATTCATGAACAAAATCAGTTTTACGAGGAGAAGAAATCATCGTAAAAAGAAAATATCAACATTCAACAAGTTTCAGAAGCAAAAATCAGAACGCAGCAAGTTCCATGAATAAAAATCAGCATACAAAAAGTTTCATGAACAAAATCAGTTTCACGAGGAGAAAACTCAATGTACGAGTTTCACGAGGAGTAAAAACAATATGTAACAAGTATTGCGAACAGAAATCAGCACGCAACAAGCTCCATCAACAACATTAAGAAGCAACAAGTTCGATAAACAAAATCAGTTTCATGCGGAGAAAAATCAATATGCAATAAGTTTCACGAACAAAGATCAGAATGCAGCAAGTTAAACGAGCAAATATCATCACGTGACAAGTTCCATGAACACAATCAGTTTCACGAGGAGAAAAATCGATGTACCAGTTTCACGAAGAGAAAAATCAATATGCAATCAATTTTGCGAGCAAAATGAGCACGGAACAACTTCCACGAACAAAAATCAGCACACAACAGGTTCCATGAACAAAATCAGTTTGACGAAGAGAAAAATCAGTGTTTTTGATAATATTAGGAAATATGTTAATAATGCCATACAATATTTGGTAATGCCAGGTAATACTTTGATGGTAACAGACAAGATTTTGCTAGTCATTCTAGATTTTGATAATTACTTGCAAGATTTAGGTAATTCCTTGAAGGATTCTCATAATATCTCACAAGACTTTAATAATACAAGACAAGATTTTCTAATATAAGCAATACTTTGATAGTATCGTTTAAAATTTTGATAATATTTGATAAGATTTTTTTATCTTGATAGTTGCAGACACGATTCTAATAGCCTATGTTAAGTTTCGTTAATAGGTAACATGACTTTGCTTGCATCATATTAGATTTTGGTAATAGCAATCACGTTTTGATTGTTGGTGAAGATATTTCGTTAATAGCTTGCAAGAATATGATAATACCATATAAGGTTTTGCTAGTAGCTTCAATGATTCTAATAGTACTATGTTTGCTTTGATACACCATAGAGTATTTTTTCTAATATCAGTCGAGATTTTGATAATCGGAAGTGTGGAATCCAAGGGCTGGGTAGAAGGAGTGGAACTGGAACTGGAATGGTTATCGGAACTGATGGGACCTGAACTGGAATCGGTTGAACTTTGGAATAGGGGCAGAAGTGGGGGAACCTGAACTGATGCAACCGAGCTAGATTTTGAGCTGGGACTGGCGTGGGCATTGTAAGAACTCGAATCGGTTGATCTGCTGCGGAAGTCAGTAGAATCAGATGTTGAACCGTTGTAACCAGGAGTCAAAAGTGGGGTTAGAATAAGATGTTGTACCGTTGTAACCAGGAATCAAAAGTGGGGGAAGCTGAAGTAGTTATTACTTTATTATAAGAAGTCTAAAAATGTCTTAGGAATGATGAGGGGTGCCAGAGGGCCGGTTATAGTGTGATACAGTGAAATCAATTGCTTGGACTAACACCTTTTACAGCTTAAAGATAAGGTGGTAACGTGGAAGTAGTAAAGGAACTTTTGGCGGTGGGGGGGGACTGAAATCTAACACCCAGTCAAAGAAATGAGGCATTATCATGAATAAATTTCAGAAATAACTCTGAGTATGGTTTAAGTTTATCTCTAATGACACCCCCCCCCCTCTGCAATTGCTTGCTAAGGTGAGCTAGCCACATATTGTCACAGTGACGTGAATATGCAGACCCTTTCCTAAACAGCTCTTGATACGGTTGAAATTTTCTCTAGTAACAGGCATCCTCTCTGAAATTGGTTGCTAGGAGATGGTTCTGCCGCATATGGTCACGGTGGCGAGAAGATTCTTAGTCTGGGATAAAAGAAACGTGGTATTTTCATTAGGATATCTCAGAAATGGCTCTTAATAAGGATTCTATTTATCCCTAATAACAAGCCCCCCCCCTCTAGAATTGGTTGCTAGGGGATAGACCAGCCACGTATTGGCATAGTCAGTTAAAATATGCATAGACTTGGCTCAAAGAAACGTGGCATTTTCATTAAACTTTCAGAAATAACTGAATGCAAAAATGTGTTTCTTTATCTTGCTGTTGCGTCTAATGGAGCAATAGAAACGACACATTTTCATTAATACCTCTCAGAAATACCTCTTAACACAGCTTAAATTTACCTCTAATATCAACCCTCCACCCCACCCTCCCTTGAATTGGTTTTTAGAACTCCCACCTTTCTTTAATTCACGCGCTTATATTTTACCTTACATACGGTTTTCCATATTTTGTTTTTCCATTGTTGAGTTTTAACTGCTTTTCCCGTCATTTCTTGATTTTATAACATTTTTTATTAATAAAAGTGGTATGAACAGTAAAATACCTTCATTATTTAGATTTCTTGTTCCAGGACGCATCTTCAATATATTTCAGTAAAGCAATTTCAGCATCTTTTGACCTATGTACATAGCTATACTCGTTCAAGATTGCCTCTAATATTAGTGCTAAATTTTTAGCAAACGATTTTTCCCATGTATGTCAATTATTGCAGCTATATCGGAACATGCAAGCAATTTAATTGTTCTAGAAGGCGGGCAGGGATTTTTCCGTGCGTGCTGTAGGTTATCATGCAGAAGGTATTCCTCCAAGCTCCATTCCCTTTCGAATGGTAATGCAGACAAAAAACTTAGATTATATAGGTTCCCTGAAAAAAAAATGCATTGAAAGAAAATGAAATCTAATAAAAACGCAGAGAAAGAAAAAACTCCTTGAAAGAAAATGAAAACCTGACAAAAATAAAGACCCAAGTGTGTACCTTAATTAAGTAAAACCCTACATGTGCCTCAATCACGTAACACCCTGTGATTTCACCACCATTAGGTAAACCTTACGCGTGCACCATCATTACGCCATTCTCAATAAATCTAGCAAGTCACGTCAGATTACGTTATCTATATATATAAAAATAAGTTGTGTGTTTGTCCGTTGACTGACGTCACGTTTGTGTGTTGACTGATGTCATATTTGTCAACTGACGGTATTATACGTCTTTGTAGAGGCTTAACGGCCTGCCATCAAATTTTCGAAAATATTATTATTATTATTATTATTATTATTATTATTATTATTATAAGGATTGAGCATTATGCCGTCATGAAGTTGTTTGTCAACTGACGTCATGTTTGTCGACTGACGAAATTACAGACCGGGACACCGGGACACAAATGACGACTGGGACACTCAAAGAGAAATTACAGACTGGGATACAGGGACACAAATAACGACCGGGACACAGGGAATATAAATGACGACCGAGACACAGGGACACAACTACAACAGGGACGCTGGGGGCACAGGGGGATATATAAATGACGACCGGGACATAGGGAATGTTCGATTAGCAATCACCATCAACAAAGTATCAATATCAAAGCTCAATCACAATCATCATTATAATAATGAGGTATAGATCTGAATACGGATCGTTTTTCCCATGGACAGTTATATGTTGTATGTTCAAGAGTCGGTAAACCTGACAATCTATTTATATGCACATACAATGGGACAGCGAAGAATGTTGTATATTCGCAAGTTTTACAAACATATATATCTCTATCTATATTCACAGGTGGGACACGGGGACACAAATACAGTGGCGCGTAACTAATATAGCGCGAAAAAAGCTAAAAAAAGAAAAAACCTAAAATTCGCAAGTTTTACGTAGTTAAAAACATATATATATCTATCTATATTCACAAGTGGGACACAGGGACACAACTACAATGTTGCGTAACTAATATGGCACGTAACGACTTACGCGCGGGGGGGGGGCTAGGGGGGTGCCCAATAAATCTATCAATTCACACAAGATTGCGTCACACCTCACTTTAGCACCGTCACTACGCAACACCCATGTATGTGTCCATCTCAGCTACAACCGGGGATTCCCCACTTGACTAGCGGACTCTATCAAGTTCCATTGCATAATAAGCACCGGCATCTCTTAGAAAACATTCCCTATTACCTAAAATGCACCTCTATCTCTTAGTAAACACCCCCTATTATGTAACAACCAAACAAATTCTGATTTGGCGGGGAATCCTTAGAAAACCTTCCTATGTGTTTCTAAAACCTTCCTATAGCTGCCTTTACAAAGCTTCCTATAGCTGCCTTTAGAAAGATTCCTATGGCTGCCTTTAAAAAGCTTCCTATGCCACATAACGTACAGGTGTACTATGCCGTTACAGGTGCGCCATAGTATCTCATTAGACTCAAGTGAATCTAATAATGTCTCTAGTGACTAGTATCTTTAGGTTTACCCCCTGTTTGTGTTCCCCGAGTCTTTATACTGTCACTACTAATAAAGTGCAGAGTTAAAAGCTTAGCTCAAATGTGCAAAAAACAAACGCAAATACCTTACCCTATCATCGACATCTAACATTAACCCGAAAAGTATTTTCCTTCTTCCTCTACCCATTAAATGAACAAAAAATTTCAATTAAAACTGAAAAGGAACATTAAGACCTGACACAATTTATTTTAACTCCAGTTCGTTTTTGCTTTATTTATTTTTTAATAGTAATTTCTGAGTGCTTTGAGGTTTAATTGCTATTGGACTTTATTTCTGATGGTCTTGAACTTAAAATGCTATGACTCTTTTACTTCATAGGTAAAATTGTGTCGGCAAAGAGAAAGCAAGACATATAAAAAGAATTTCGTATAAAAATTCTAACAAATTCCCAAGTGAAAAATTTCCCCTCAGAAGTTCAACCCCCGGAAACTTCCCTCCCCGTGGAAAGTATTCCTTAATCTTTATTTAAGTAAAATGGGCAGAACAGGTCGGCCATTTTAAAGGGGGGTGACGAGCAACCGGTTATTCGTACCCATTAGAGTCCAACTATAGATATAGAAGATAAATCTTATTGAAATCTGCTTGATGTAAGCGTGACAAAATTTAATAACAGAGAAAGGGAGGAGACAGTAATTTAGGGAACTGAAAACATTCCGGCAAATCTTGTATTTCTTGTATTTCTTGTATGTGATGTAGAAAAAGGATTTTTATTCATGTAAGTGCTAATCAACATAAACAGAATGAACTTGTCACTGAATCAACTTAGCAACAAAATACAGACAAACGATGACCTTGATGGGTCAATCGTAGTTTAAGAAAGTATAGATATTAGCCACATGACTCTTGATGCCGTGTCCGTATGAACAAGTCGTGCAGTTTTTTTTAATGACATAGTCTAATGTTTTTTCAAACATTAGTTTAAAACCTTGAAACCTCTTGCATAAAGACAGTGATTCAAGCATCTTTAGAACCTCTGAAGCAGAAAATTTACGCATGTCAATCATCCCCAGAATTTCTACTGCAGTGCCAGACCTTTCCTCAGAATTTTCAGAGACCCACCCGTAAAAACAGTTCAAAAATGTATCCCATCTTTCGAACTTGTTTTCTATCAAATACGCACACACAATTTTTGAAAACTGAAGAAAATCGTTGATATCAAAATCCACAATAAAATCAGGACCTTTCCTCCCTTTCACAATAAGTATAGCAATCTCATTCATAGCTATTTTCTTTTGGGCATTGCAATCATAGGTTGTAAAAATGAGCTCAAGCACTTTCAAGTCTTTTTCTTTAGCAAATTTATCAAGCAAGTGTTCCGCCATCGTTTCCTTGATTCCCAGAAAATTGTATTTATCAACAACATAACTAAAGCTCTCCAGGGTAATTACACTCATATCAGGGATTCTGCCTTCTTCATAGCAACCAATAATAGCTTTCATAGCATTGACATCGATGTCATCGGCCACGACGATGTTTGTTCGCTTTTCGAGCATGTCATGATCAAACATTTTTCTAAATACATCACTCATTGCTGTTAAAAGGATCTTCTGGGCCGTAATGTTTCCATTTTTACATTGAATTGTAATAACCTGGCTATTTTCCAGATTCAAATTATCCAAAATTGCAGTAAGAGTTGACGTAAAGCTCATTGTTTTGAAGTTGTAGCAATGATTTCTAGAAAAGCATTCTAAACTTCAACATTCTAAACTTCAACAATTTCTACTAAATCTCAAACTTTTGGTTTTCTGTTTTAAGGTTTTCGAATTGCTTTAATCCATTGTGAAAATACATAGAAATATTTGTGCAATCTCCAGTTTTTCCCATTTTAAGCAATTTAATAAAATTTAATAAGAGCCTAAATTTTTTTTAGCTCGTGTAACGGTAATGACGTGTAACGGCGTAACGGTAAAGGTAGTTTACGGATAGACGGACGGAGACTACATTTTAATATAAGGCTTTGTACATGCACAGACAATGGGGCAGCGAAGAATGTTGTATATTCACAAGTTTTCACACCATTAGGTAAACCTTACGCTTGCACCATCATTACGCCATCCTCAATAAATCTAGCAAGTCACGTAAGATTACGTTATCTATATATATAAAAATATGTTGTTTGTTTGTCCGTTGACTGACGTCATGTTTGTGTGTTGACTGATGTCATGTTTGTCAACTGACGTTATTATACGTCTTTGTAGAGGCTTAACGGCCTGCCATCAAATTTGCGAATATATTAGTATTATTATTATTATTATTATTATTATTACTAGCTGTTGGGGTGGCGCTTCGCGCCACCCCAACACCTAGTTGGTGGGAGCGCTTCGCACCCCCCCCAAGCCCCCCCGCGCACGTAAGTCGTTACGCGCCATATTAGTTACACACCATTGTAGTCCCTATGTTCCACCTGTGAATATAGATAGATAGATAGATATATATATATATATATATATATATATATATATATATATATATATATATATATATATATATATATATATATATATACTAGCTGTTGGGGTGGCGCTTCGCGCCACCCCAACACCTAGTTGGTGGGGGCGCTTCGCGCCCCCCCCAAGCCCCCCCGCGCGCGTAAGTCGTTACGCGCCATAATAGTTACGCGCCATTGTAGTTGTGTCCCTATGTCCCACCTGTGAATATAGATATATATATATATATATGGTTTTAACTACGTAAAACTTGCGAATATACAACATTCTTTGCTGTCCCATTGTCTTTGCATATAAATAGATTGTCAGGTTATCCCCCTGTTTCCCCCGGTGTCCCCGTTGTAGTTGTGTCCCTGTGTCCCGGTCGTCATTTATATTCCCTGTGTCCCGGGTCCCGGTCATCATTTGTATCCCGGTGTCCCGGTCTGTATATACATTCGTTTTTTAGTTTTGTTTTTCTCCTTTATTTTTTTCCTTTTTTTTTCTTTTTTAGCTTATTTAGATTTTTAGATTTTTTAGTTTTTTTTATTAGTTTTTAGTTTTTATTTCTTTTTAGTTTTTTTGTCCCGGTCGTCATTTATATCCCCCTGTTTCCCCCGGTGTCCCCGTTGTAGTTGTGTCCCTGTGTCCCGGTCGTTATTTATATTCCCTGTGTCCCGGTCGTCATTTGTATCCCGGTGTACCGGTCTGTATATACATTCGTTTTTTAGTTTTGTTTTTCTCCTTTATTTTTTTCCTTTTTTTTTCTTTTTTAGTTTATTTAGATTTTTAGATTTTTTAGTTTTTTTATTAGTTTTTAGTTTTTTTTTCTTTTTAGTTTTTTTGTAGTTTTTACCTTCTTTTTAGTTTTGTTAATTTTTTTTTTTACTTGTGTCCTGGTCGTCATTTATACTCCCTGTGTCCCGGTGCTTTGTTGATTGCTAATCGAACATTCCTTTTGTCCTGGTCGCTTTCTCTTTGAGTGTCGTCATTTATTTTTTTCTTTTTTAGTTCTTTTAGTTTTTACCTTTTTTAGTTTTTTTTTAGTTTTTAGTTTTTTTAGTTTTTTACCTTTTTTTAGTTTTTTTAGTTTTTTAGCTTTTTTATTTTTTTTATTAGTTTTTAGTTTTTTTGTAGTTTTTGCCTTTTTTTTTAGTTTTTTGTCCTGGTCGCTTTCTCTTTGAGTGTCGTCATTTATTAGTTTTTTCCTTTTTTTTTTAGTTTTTTATTGGTTTTTACCTTTATTTTAGCTTATTTTTCAGTTTTTTCCTTTTTTTTAGTTTTTTTTTATTTTTTATTTTTTTTAGTTTTTTACCTTTTTTTAGTTTTTTTAGTTTTTTTAGTTTTTTAGCTTTTTTACTTTTTTTATTAGTTTTTAGTTTTTTTTTGTAGTTTTTGCCTTTTTTTAGTTTTTTCAGTTTTTTTTTTAGTTTTTTATTGGTTTTTACCTTTATAGTTTTTTTAGTTTTTTAGCTTTTTTATTTTTTTTATTAGTTTTTAGTTTTTTTTGTAGTTTTTGCCTTTTTTTAGTTTTTTCAGTTTTGACGTCACCTAATCCAGTTTTTTCAGGTGACGTCACCTGACACATCCATCCACACATCCATCCATCCATCCATCCACAGACAACTTATTTTTATATATATAGATATATATATAAATATATATATATATATATATATATATATATATATATATATATATATATATATATATATATATATACTAGCTGTTGGGGTGGCGCTTCGCGCCACCCCAACACCTAGTTGGTGGGGGCGCTTCGCGCCCCCCCCAAGCCCCCCCGCGCGCGTAAGTCGTTACGCGCCATAATAGTTACGCGCCATTGTAGTTGTGTCCCTATGTCCCACCTGTGAATATAGATAGATATATATATATGGTTTTAACTACGTAAAACTTGCGAATATACAACATTCTTTGCTGTCCCATTGTCTTTGCATATAAATAGATTGTCAGGTTTACCGACTCTTGAACATGCAACATATAATGGTCCATGGGAAAACAATCTGTATTCAGATCTATACCTCATGATTCTAATGATTGCCCTTGAGCTTTGTTGATGGTGATTGCTAATCGACCATTCCCTGTCCCGGTGTCCCGGTCGTCATTTACATCCCCCTGTTTCCCCCGGTGTCCCCGTTGTAGTTGTGTCCCTGTGTCCCGGTCGTCATTTATATTCCCTGTGTCCCGGGTCCCGGTCGTCATTTGTATCCCGGTGTCCCGGTCTGTATATACATTCGTTTTTTAGTTTTGTTTTTCTCCTTTATTTTTTTCCTTTTTTTTTCTTTTTTAGCTTATTTAGATTTTTAGATTTTTTAGTTTTTTTATTAGTTTTTAGTTTTTTTTTCTTTTTAGTTTTTTTGTCCCGGTCGTCATTTATATCCCCCTGTTTCCCCCGGTGTCCCCGTTGTAGTTGTGTCCCTGTGTCCCGGTCGTCATTTATATTCCCTGTGTCCCGGTCGTCATTTGTATCCCGGTGTACCGGTCTGTATATACATTCGTTTTTTAGTTTTGTTTTTCTCCTTTATTTTTTTCCTTTTTTTTTCTTTTTTTTATACTCCCTGTGTCCCGGTGCTTTGTTGATTGCTAATCGAACATTCCTTTTGTCCTGGTCGCTTTCTCTTTGAGTGTCGTCATTTATTTTTTTCTTTTTTAGTTCTTTTAGTTTTTACCTTTTTTAGTTTTTTTTAGTTTTTAGTTTTTTTAGTTTTTTACCTTTTTTTTAGTTTTTTTAGTTTTTTTAGTTTTTTAGCTTTTTTATTTTTTTTATTAGTTTTTAGTTTTTTTGTAGTTTTTGCCTTTTTTTTAGTTTTTTTAGTTTTTTAGCTTTTTTATTAGTTTTTAGTTTTTTTTGTAGTTTTTGCCTTTTTTTAGTTTTTTTTTAGTTTTTTAGCTTTTTTATTTTTTTTATTAGTTTTTAGTTTTTTTTGTAGTTTTTGCCTTTTTTTCTCTTTGAGTGTCGTCATTTATTAGTTTTTGCCTTTTTTTCTCTTTGAGTGTCGTCATTTATTAGTTTTTTTCCTTTTTTTTTTTAGTTTTTTATTGGTTTTTACCTTTATTTTAGCTTATTTTTCAGTTTTTTCCTTTTTTTTAGTTTTTTTTTATTTTTTATTTTTTTTAGTTTTTTACCTTTTTTTAGTTTTTTTAGTTTTTTTAGTTTTTTAGCTTTTTTACTTTTTTTATTAGTTTTTAGTTTTTTTTTGTAGTTTTTGCCTTTTTTTAGTTTTTTCAGTTTTTTTTTAGTTTTTTTTTGTAGTTTTTGCCTTTTTTTAGTTTTTTTAGTTTTTTAGCTTTTTTATTTTTTTTATTAGTTTTTAGTTTTTTTTGTAGTTTTTGCCTTTTTTAGTTTTTTCAGTTTTGACGTCACCTGATCCAGTTTTTTCAGGTGACGTCACCTGACACATCCATCCACACATCCATCCACAACTTATTTTTATATATATAGATATATATATATCTATATATATAAAAATAAGTTGTCTGTGTGTGGATCTGTGGATCAGGTGACGTCATGTTTGTTCGCATATGACGTCTGAATTATTTCACACTAATACAAAAGAAGAAAAAAACTAAAAAAGGTAAAAACTACAAAAAAAACTAAAAAGAAAAAAAAAACTAAAAAAGCTAAAAAACTAAAAAAAACTAAAAAAAGGTAAAAATCTAATAACTAAAAAAAAACTGAAAAAAATAAAAAAAGGCAAAAACTACAAAAAAAATAAAAACTAATAAAAAAACTAAAAAAGCTAAAAAACTAAAAAAACTAAAAAAAACTAAAAAAAGGTAAAAAACTAAAAAAAACTAAAAACTAAAAAAGAAAAAAACCAAAAAAAAGGAAAAAACTGAAAAATAAAAGAGAAAAAGAAAACTAAAAAAATATGAATAAATATATATAAAAATAAGTTGTTTGTGGGTTATGTCTGTCTGTCTGTCTGTCGAGTGACGTCGTGTTTGTCCGCATATGACGTCTGAATTATTTCACACTAATACAAAAGAAGAAAAAAAACTAAAAAAGGTAAAAACTACAAAAAAAACTAAAAAGAAAAAAAACTAAAAAAGCTAAAAAACTAAAAAAAACTAAAAAAAGGTAAAAAACTAAAAACTAAAAAAAACTGAAAAAACTAAAAAAAGGCAAAAAATAAAAAAAAAACTAAAAACTAATAAAAAAACTAAAAAAGCTAAAAAACTAAAAAAACTAAAAAAACTAAAAAAAGGTAAAAAACAAAAAAAAAAACTAAAAACTAAAAAAGAAAAAACTAAAAAAAAGGAAAAAACTGAAAAATAAGAGAAAAAGAAAACTAAAAAAATATTAATAAATATAAAAAATATAAATATAAATATAATATAAATTAGCAATCAACAAAGCACCGAGACACAAATGACGACCGGGACACAGGGAGTATAAATGACGACCAGGACATAAGTAAAAAAAAAACTAAAAAAACTAAAAAAATGGTAAAAACTACAAAAAAACTAAAAACTAATAAAAAAACTAAAAAATCTAAAAATCTAAATAAACTAAAAAAGAAAAAAAAGAAAAAAGGAAAAAAATAAAGGAGAAAAACAAAACTAAAAAACGAATGTATATACAGACCGGGACACCGGGATACAAATGACGACCGGGACACAGAGAATATAAATGACGACCGGGAAACAGGGACACAACTACAATGGGGACGCCGGGGGGCACAGGGGGATATAAATGACGACCGGGACACCGGGACACAAGGAATATAAATGACGCCCGGGACACTCAAAGAGAAATCACAGACTGGAACACCGGGACACAAATGACGACCGGGACACAGGGAATATAAATGACGACCGGGACACAGGGACATAACTACAAAGGGGACGCCGGGGTGCACAGGGGGATATATAAATGACGATGGCGACTCAGGGAATGGTCGATTAGCAATCACCATCAACAAAGCTCAAGGGCAATCATTAGAATCATGAGGTATAGATCTGAATACGGATTGTTTTCCCATGGACCATTATATGTTGCATGTTCAAGAGTCGGTAAACCTGAAAATCTATTTATATGCACAGACAATGGGACAGCAAAGAATGTTGTATATTCGCAAGTTTTACGTAGTTAAAAACATATATATATATATATATATATATATATATATATATATATATATATATATATATATATATATATATATATATATATATATCTATCTATATTCACAGGTGGGACATAGGGACACAACTACAATGGCGCGTAACTAATATGGCACGTAACGACTTACGCGCGCGGGGGGGCTTGGGGGGGGGCGCGAAGCGCCCCCACCAACTAGGTGTTGGGGTGGCGCGAAGCGCCATCCCAACAGCTAGTATATATATATATATATATATATATATATATATATATATATATATATATATATATACTAGCTGTTGGCGCCACCCCAACAGCTAGTATAGATATATAGTATAACAGCTAGTATAGATATCGTTTTTCCATGGGAAAAACGATCCATATTAAGATCTATACCTCATGATTCTAATGATTGCCCTTGAGCTTTGTTGATGGTGATTGCTAATCGAACATTGCCTGTGTCCCCGTCGTCATTTATATATCCCCCCTGTGCCCCCGGCGTCACCGTTGTAGTTGTGTCCCTGCGTCCCGGTCGTCATTTATATTCCCTGTGTCCCGGTCGTCATCCCGGTATACATTCGTTCTTGAATTGGTATATGATGAAATAAATTTTTAATTTTTTCCCTTTTTTTCTTTTTAGTTTTTTTTTATTGGTTATTACCTTTTTTTAGGTTTTTTATTTTTTTTTTTCTTTTTAGTTTTTTTTTTTTGAAGTTTTTATCTTTTTAGTTTTTTTATTTTTATTTATATCTTTTCAGTTTTCTTTTTCTCCTTTATTTTTCAGTTTTTTTCCTTTTTTAGTTTTTTTTCCTTTTTTAGTTCTTTTAGTTTTTACCTTTTTTAGTTTTTTTTAGTTTTTTTAGTTTTTTAGCTTTTTTAGTTTTTTTATTAGTTTTTAGTTTATTTTATTGTTTTTTCCTTTTTTTAGTTTTTTTTTAGTTTTTTACTTTTTTTTTAGTTTTTTTTAGTTTTTAAGCTTTTTTAGATTTTTTCTTTTTTTTTCTTTTTAGTTTTTTTTTGTAGTTTTTACCTTCTTTAGATTTTTGCTTCTTTTATATTAATGCTAAAGCCAAAGTTCGAACCTGGAACCTCTTGAACCTAGAACCTGGAACATAACGCCTTATCAACTCAGCTACATTGGCTTGAATACATTCGTTTTTGAATTGGTATATGATGAAATAATTCAGACGTCATATTATATGATGAAAATTTTTTTTATTTTTTTTCCTTTTTTCTTTTTAGTTTTTTTATTGGTTTTTGCCTTTTTTTTTAGCTTTTTTAGTTTTTTTGTTTTTTCTTTTTAGTTTTTTTTGTAGTTTTTATCTTTTTTATTTTTTTTTATTTTTATTCATATTTGTTTTAGTTTTCTTTTTCTCTTTTATTTTTCAGTTTTTTTTAGTTTTTTACCTTTTTTTAGTTTTTTTATCTTTTTTATTTTTTTAGCTTTTTTATTAGTTTTTAGTTTTTTTTTGTAGTTTTTGCCTTTTTTTAGTTTTTTCAGTTTTTTTTTAGTTTTTAGTTTTTTACCTTTTTTTAGTTTTTTTTAGTTTTTTTTTCTTTTTAGTTTTTTTTTTAGTTTTTACCTTTTTTAGTTTTTTTTCTTCTTTTGTATTAGTGTGAAATAATTCAGACGTCATATGCGGACAAACACGACGTCACTCAACAGACAGACATAACCCACAAACAACTTATTTTTATATAGATAGAAGATATATATATATATATATATATATATATATATATATATATATATATATATATATATATATATATATATATATATATATATATATATATATATATATATATATATATATATATATATATATATATATATATATATATATATATATATATATATATATATATATATACTAACTGTTGGGGTGGCGCTTCGCGCCACCCCAACACCTAGTTGGTGGGGCGCTTCGCGCCCCCCAAGCCCCCCCACGTGCGTAAGTCGTTACGTACCATATTAGTTACGCGCCATTGTAGTTGTGTCCCTGTGTCCCACCTGTGAATAGAGATAGATATAAATATATGTTTTTAACTACGTAAAACATGCGAATATACAACATTCTTCGCTGTCCCATTGTCTGTGCATATAAATAGATTGTCAGGTTTACTGACTCTTGAACATGCAACATATAATTGTCCATGGGAAAAACAATCCGTATTCAGATCTATACCTTATTATTCTAATGATGTGTCCCTGTGTCCCGGTCGTCATTTATATTCCCTGTGTCCTGGTCGTCATTTGTGTCCCGGTGTCCCAGTTTGTAATTTCTCTTTGAGTGTCCCAGTCGTCATTTATATTCCCTGTGTCCCGGTGTCCCGGTCGTCATTTGTGTCCCGGTGTCCCGATCTGTAATTTCTATTCGAACAATCCCTGTGTCCCGGTCGTCATTTATATTCCCTGTGTCCCGGTCGTGATTTGTGTCCGGGTGTCCCAATCTGTAATTTCTCTTTGAGGTTCCCGGTCGTCACTTATATTCCCTCTGTCTCGGTCGTCATTTGTGTCCCGGTCTGTAATTTCTCTTTGAGTGTTTTTTCTTTTTAGTTTTTTTTTAGTTTTTTACCGTTTTTCTTTTTTCAGTTTTCTTTTTCTTCTTTATTTTTCAGCGTCACTATGAAGTACATATCGACGAACCTTTGTTTTTTTAACTTAAATCTGGTAGGCATTGATGACCTTATCCAAGTCAAAATCCAAAACCCAATCATCATCGGTATCATTTTCAGTTTTGATATGTTTTGACTCTCGCTGTCCAGGTGGATTTTCATCTAACTGCGCGGTTTTGCGTTCTTTAGCCGCAAGCCTGTTTTCTTGCTGTTCTTGTGATTCCCCGGCACGCTTTCTTTTCTTACTGTCTCTATCAGCTGCAAACCTGTTTTCTTGCTGTTCTTGTGATTCCTCGGAACGCTTTCTTTTCTTACTTTCTCTATCAGCAGCAAGTTTTTTGGCATAAACTCTTTGAGCAGCTTCCTCGGCTGTTGCCATTGTAGGTTCTTCAGTCATTTTACAGTTAAACATTTTTCCGTGAACAAATGTCTTAAATACCGTTAATGACGTCACCGTCAAAGCAAAAATGACGACAACTAACTTCATGACGTCAGCCGACACAGAAACATGACGTCACCTGATCCACAGACAGACAGACAGACAACTTTTTTATATATATATATAGATATATATATATATATATATATATACATATATATATATATATATATATATATATATATATATATATATATATATATATATATATATATATATATATATATATACATATATGTATATATATCTATATATATAAAAATAAGTTATCTGTCTGTCTGTGGATCAGGTGACGTCATGTTTCTGTGTTGACTGACGTCATGAAATTAGTTGTCGTCATTTTTGCTATGAAGATGACGTCATTAATGGTATTTAAGACATTTGTTCACGGAAAAATGTTTAATTGTAAAATGACTGAAAAAAGAAAAAAGGTAAAAAACTAAAAAAAAACTAAAAAGAAAAGACACTCAAAGAGAAATTACAGACCGGGACACAAATGACGACCGAGACAGAGGGAATATAAGTGACGACCGGGAACCTCAAAGAGAAATTACAGACTGGGACACCCGGACACAAATCACGACCGGGACACAGGGAATATAAATGACGACCGGGACACAGGGATTGTTCGAATAGAAGTTACAGACCGGGACACCGGGACACAAATGACGACCGGGACACCGGGACACAGATTATTTTCATGATCCTTAAGGAGAACTTAAGGAAAACCGAAGGTGGCGCCGTACAACTGATACTGCAGCTTATGTCTCTATCCCTTCTGGACCATACAGTTAGTCTTGGGAAATTACACTTATAGTGACGTCATATTATTTTCATGATCCTTAAGGAGAACTTAAGGAAAACCGAAGGTGGTGCCGTACAACTGATACTGCAGCTTATGTCTCTATCTCTTCTGGACCATTAACTTCTTTTCCGAAGTAAATTTTTTTTTATCGGTGTACAGTTAGTCTGGAGAAATTACACCTATAGCGACGTCATATCATTTTCATGATCCTTAAAGAGAACTGAAAACCGCTAATGCTAAAACAGTTGCAAACTTAAATAAAATACTAAATTATTTTCATCGTTTCGTTACGAGTCTTATCTTTTTTATTAAAGACTTTTGTTTATGATCTTTTGTCTGGTCTGCTGGACTTATTTTCGTTACTGTGAATTTTTCGTCTGTCATCTAGACGCAAGGGCAGATACAGGGGGAGGAAATTAGACACTTGTCCCCCTTGAAGGTCAAAAGATTTATTGATGAGGCTAAAGGGTAAAAAATACTGATGGGGGATCCCAATTCCATTGGTATCCACTTTCCCCCGACCTTACATTCTGTATCTGCTCCTGCCTCAGAGATACCTTAATAGGGAAATTATTGCCAAATTTAAAGCTACCGAGATCTGTCCCATAAGTTTATAATAGTTTTTTTTTTTTACATTTGAGTCATATCAAGGTAATCGAATAACCGTTACCTTTGCTATTGTTATTTTCTTTTTTCATATTTTTTTTGTTGTTTTGTCACAATGTTTGCAATTTAGTTTGATCGTCTTTTCGTTTCTTGTTTTGTGTTAATCCGGCTAGAGTTTTGTACTGGGAGGTAAAAAACATTAATATTATTATTAAAATAAACTTCTACGATTTGGTTCGTAACCAAGAAAGACTAGGGTTAATAGTAACCGATACTCTAAAAAACGGAATTTCATACCAATAGTTGCATCAAAAGAATTGCATTTTAATGCTGATTTTATATATATTAGTTACATCAAGTTTAGTCCTAACCATCAAAATTTAGGAGCCAGAGAAAATTTGCCTTATTTTAGAAAATTGTGGGATACTCCCCTTAAAAGTCATAGAATCTTAGCAAAAATCAGACTCAGCCAATTAGAACACCCTACTGTAGAAGTTTCAAAATCTTTTCTACAAAACTGCGGATTTTTTTAGTCCATGCCAGAATACAAAATTCGTTGGGGTGTGGAGCGTGTTTATTTGTTTGTTTTTTCACAGGGGTGATCTTATCGGCCCTGTGGTTCTAGAATATTGCGAGAGGGCTAATTGTAACGAAAATTAAAAGCTCTAGTGCCCTTTTTAAGGGACCAAAAAATTAGAGGGCAGCTAGTCCCCCTCCCACGCACATTTTTTCTCCAAAGTAACTAGGTCAAAATTTTGAGATGGCCTTTCTGTTCAGCTTAGTCGGTAACCTATTAGTTAGGTCTTTGACTTAATCCCCACATTACCCAGGAGGGGGGCTGCAAGTTACAAACTTTGACCATTGTTTACATATAGTAATGGTTATTAAGAAGTGTACAGAGGGAATTTTTCACATTGGGGTGGGTATGGGCTGGGGGAGGGGGTTACGTAGGAGGGTCTTTCTATTGAGGAATTTATCATGAGGGAAGAAAATTTCCATGAAGGCGTTTTAGTTTTTTTTTTTAGTTTTTACCTTTTTTAGTCTGTTTTTTCTTTTGTATTAATGCTAAAGCCAAGGTTCAAACCTGGAGCCTCTCGGACCTAGAACCTGAAACATAACGCTTTACCAACTCAGCTACTTCGGCTTGAGTACATTCGTTTTGAGCAGCTTCCTCGGGTGTTGTCATTGTAGGTTCTTCAGTCCTTTTACAATTAGAAATTTCTCTTTCAACAATCTTCTTACAATTAAAAATTTCTCTTTGAACGATATTCTTAAATACCTGTGTCCTGGTCGTCATTTATATTCCCTGTGTCCCGGTCGTCATTTGTATCCCGGTATCCCAGTCTGTAATTTCTCTTTGAGTGTCCCGGTTGTCATTTATATTCCCTCTGTCCCGGTCATCATTAGTGTCCCGGTCTGTAATTTCTCTTTTGAGTGTTTTTTCTTTTTAGTTTTTTTTTTAGTTTTTTACCTTTTTTCTTTTTTCAGTTTTCTTTTTCTTCTTTATTTTTCAGCGTCACTATGAAACACATATCGCCGAACATTTGTTTTTTTAACAAAAATCTGGTAGGCATTGATGACCTTATCCAAGTCAAAATCCCAAACCCAATCGTCATCGGTATCATTTTCAGTTTTGATATGTTTTGACTCTCGCTGTCAAGGTGGATTTTCATCTAACTGCGCGGTTTTGCGTTCTTTAGCCGCAAGCCTGTCTTCTTGCTGTTCTTGTGATTCCTCGGCACGCTTTCTTTTCTTACTTTCTCTATCAGCCGCAAGTTTTTTGGCATAGACTCTTTGAGCAGCTTCCTCGGCTGTTGCCATTGTAGGTTCTTCAGTCATTTTACAATTAAACATTTTTCCGTCCACGATCTTCTTACAATTAAAAATTTGTCTTTGAACGATTTTCTTAAATACTTTTAATGACGTCATCGTCATAACAAATATGACGACAACTAACTTCATGACGACATGATGACATGACGTCACTCGACAGACCCACAGACAAACAACTTATTTTTATACAAGCCCCCCCGCGCGCGTAAGTCGTTACGCGCCATATTAGTTACGCGCCATTGTAGTTGTGTCCCTATGTCCCACCTGTGAATATAGATAGATATACATATATATATATATATGTTTTTAACTACATAAAACTCGCGAATATACAACATTCTTTGCTGTCCCATTGTCTGTGCATATAAATAGATTGTCAGGTTTACCGACTCTTGAACATGCAACATATAATGGTCCATAGGAGAACAATCCGTATTCAGATCTATACCTCATTATTCTAATGATTGCCCTTGAGCTTTGTTGATGGTGATTGCTAATCGACCATTCCCTGTGTCGCCGTCGTCATTTATATATCCCCCTGTGCCCCCCGGCGTCCCCGTTGTAGTTATGTCCCTGTGTCCCGGTCGTCATTTATATTCCCTGTGTCCCGGTCGTTATTTGTGTCCCGGTATCCCAGCTTGTAATTTCTCTTTGAGTGTCCTGGTCGTCATTTGTGTCCCGGTGTCCCGGTCTGTAATTTCGTCAGTCGACAAACATGACGTCAGTTGACAAACAACTTCATGACGGCTTAATGCTCAATCCATATAATCTATCTATCTATCTATCTATATATATAAAAATTAGTTGTCTGTGTGTGTGTGGGTCTGTCTGTCGGGTGACGTCATGTTTGTGTGTCGACTGACATCAGTTTTTCAACTGACGAAATTACAGACCGGGACATCGGGACACAAATGACGACCGGGACACCGGCACATAGGGAATATAAATGACGACACTCAAAGAGAAAGCGACCGGGACAAAAGGAATGTTCGATTAGCAATCACCATCAACAAATCACCGGGAAACAAATGACGACCGGGACACAGGGAGTATAAATGAAGACCAGGACATAAGTAAAAAAAAACTAAAAAAAACTTAAAAAAAGGTAAAAACTAAAAAAAACTAAAATGAAAAAAAAACAAAAAACTAATAAAAAAAACTAAAAAAGAAAAAAAATAAAAAAGGAAAAAAAAATGAAAAATAAAGGATAAAAACAAAACTAAAAAACGAATGTATATACAGACCGGGACACCGGGATACAAATGACGAACGGGACACAGGGAATATAAATGATGACCGGGACACAGGGACACAACTACAACGGGGACGCCAGGGGGCAAAGGGGGATATAAATGACGACCGGGACACCGGGACACAAGGAATATAAATGACGCCTGGGACACTCAAAAAGAAATCACAGACTGGGACACCGGGACACAAATGACGACTGGGACACAGGGAATATAAATGACGACCGGGACACAGGGACAAAACTACAAAGGGGACGCCGGGGGGAATAGGGGGATATATAAATGACGATGGCGACACAGGGAATGGTCGATTAGCAATCACCACCAACAAAGCTCAAGGGCAATAGTTAGAATTATGAGGTATAGATCTGAATACGGATTGTTTTCCCATGGACCATTATATTTTGCATGTTCAAGAGTCGGTAAACCTGACAATCTATTTATATTGCCCCCTGGCGTCCCCGTTGTAGTTGTGTCCCTGTGTCCCGGTCATCATTTATATTCCCTGTGTCCCGTTCGTCATTTGTATCCCGGTGTCCCGGTCTGTATATACATTCGTTTTTTAGTTTTGTTTTTATCCTTTATTTTTCATTTTTTTTTCCTTTTTTATTTTTTTTTCTTTTTTAGTTTTTTTTATTAGTTTTTTGTTTTTTTTTCATTTTAGTTTTTTTTAGTTTTTACCTTTTTTTAAGTTTTTTTTTAGTTTTTTTTTACTTATGTCCTGGTCTTCATTTATACTCCCTGTGTCCCGGTCGTCATTTGTTTCCCGGTGATTTGTTGATGGTGATTGCTAATCGAACATTCCTTTTGTCCCGGTCGCTTTCTCTTTGAGTGTCGTCATTTATATTCCCTATGTGCCGGTGTCCCGGTCGTCATTTGTGTCCCGATGTCCCGGTCTGTAATTTCGTCAGTTGAAAAACTGATGTCAGTCGACACACAAACATGACGTCACCCGACAGACAGACCCACACACACACAGACAACTAATTTTTATATATATAGATAGATAGATAGATAGATTATATGGATTGAGCATTATGCCGTCATGAAGTTGTTTGTCAACTGACGTCATGTTTGTCGACTGACGAAATTACAGACCGGGACACCGGGACACAAATGACGACCAGGACACTCAAAGAGAAATTACAAGCTGGGATACCGGGACACAAATAACGACCGGGACACAGGGAATATAAATGACGACCGGGACACAGGGACACAACTACAACGGGGACGCCGGGGGGCATAGGAGGATATATAAATGCCGACCGGGACATAGGGAATGTTTGATTAGCAATCACCATCAACAAAGCATCAACATCAAAGCTCAATCACCATCATCATTATAATAATGAGGTATAGATCTGAATACGGATCGTTTTTCCCATGGACAATTATATGTTGTATGTTCAAGAGTCGGTAAACCTGACAATCTATTTATATGCACATACAATGGGACAGCGAAGAATGTTGTATATTCGCAAGTTTTACAAACATATATATCTCTATCTATATTCACAGGTGGGACACGGGGACACAAATACAGTGGCGCGTAACTAATATAGCGCGAAAAAAGCTAAAAAAAGAAAAAACCTAAAAAGAAAAAAAAACTTTAAAAGGAAAAAAAAGGTAAAAAACTAAAAAGAAAAAAACACCCGGACACAAATGACGACCGGGACACAGGGAATATAAATGACGACCGGGACACAGGGACATAACTACAACGGGGACGCCGGGGGGCACAGGGGGATATATAAATGACGACGGCGACACAGGGAATGGTCGATTAGCAATCACCATCAACAAAGCTCAAGGGCAATCATTAGAATAATGAGGTATAGATCTGAATACGGATTGTTCTCCTATGGACCATTATATGTTGCATGTTCAAGAGTCGGTAAACCTGACAATCTATTTATATGCACAGACAATGGGACAGCAAAGAATGTTGTATATTCGCGAGTTTTATGTAGTTAAAAACATATATATATATATATGTATATCTATCTATATTCACAGGTGGGACATAGGGACACAACTACAATGGCGCGTAACTAATATGGCGCGTAACGACTTACGCGCGCGGGGGGGCTTGTATAAAAATAAGTTGTTTGTCTGTGGGTCTGTCGAGTGACGTCATGTCATCATGTCGTCATGAAGTTAGTTGTCGTCATATTTGTTATGACGATGACGTCATTAAAAGTATTTAAGAAAATCGTTCAAAGACAAATTTTTAATTGTAAGAAGATCGTGGACGGAAAAATGTTTAATTGTAAAATGACTGAAGAACCTACAATGGCAACAGCCGAGGAAGCTGCTCAAAGAGTCTATGCCAAAAAACTTGCGGCTGATAGAGAAAGTAAGAAAAGAAAGCGTGCCGAGGAATCACAAGAACAGCAAGAAGACAGGCTTGCGGCTAAAGAACGCAAAACCGCGCAGTTAGATGAAAATCCACCTGGACAGCGAGAGTCAAAACATATCAAAACTGAAAATGATACCGATGACGATTGGGTTTGGGATTTTGACTTGGATAAGGTCATCAATGCCTACCAGATTTTTGTTAAAAAAACAAATGTTCGGCGATATGTGTTTCATAGTGACGCTGAAAAATAAAGAAGAAAAAGAAAACTGAAAAAAGAAAAAAGGTAAAAAACTAAAAAAAAAACTAAAAAGAAAAAACACTCAAAAGAGAAATTACAGACCGGGACACTAATGATGACCGGGACAGAGGGAATATAAATGACAACCGGGACACTCAAAGAGAAATTACAGACTGGGATACCGGGATACAAATGACGACCGGGACACAGGGAATATAAATGACGACCAGGACACAGGTATTTAAGAATATCGTTCAAAGAGAAATTTTTAATTGTAAGAAGATTGTTGAAAGAGAAATTTCTAATTGTAAAAGGACTGAAGAACCTACAATGACAACACCCGAGGAAGCTGCTCAAAACGAATGTACTCAAGCCGAAGTAGCTGAGTTGGTAAAGCGTTATGTTTCAGGTTCTAGGTCCGAGAGGCTCCAGGTTTGAACCTTGGCTTTAGCATTAATACAAAAGAAAAAACAGACTAAAAAAGGTAAAAACTAAAAAAAAAAACTAAAACGCCTTCATGGAAATTTTCTTCCCTCATGATAAATTCCTCAATAGAAAGACCCTCCTACGTAACCCCCTCCCCCAGCCCATACCCACCCCAATGTGAAAAATTCCCTCTGTACACTTCTTAATAACCATTACTATATGTAAACAATGGTCAAAGTTTGTAACTTGCAGCCCCCCTCCTGGGTAATGTGGGGATTAAGTCAAAGACCTAACTAATAGGTTACCGACTAAGCTGAACAGAAAGGCCATCTCAAAATTTTGACCTAGTTACTTTGGAGAAAAAATGTGCGTGGGAGGGGGACTAGCTGCCCTCTAATTTTTTGGTCCCTTAAAAAGGGCACTAGAGCTTTTAATTTTCGTTACAATTAGCCCTCTCGCAATATTCTAGAACCACAGGGCCGATAAGATCACCCCTGTGAAAAAACAAACAAATAAACACGCTCCACACCCCAACGAATTTTGTATTCTGGCATGGACTAAAAAAATCCGCAGTTTTGTAGAAAAGATTTTGAAACTTCTACAGTAGGGTGTTCTAATTGGCTGAGTCTGATTTTTGCTAAGATTCTATGACTTTTAAGGGGAGTATCCCACAATTTTCTAAAATAAGGCAAATTTTCTCTGGCTCCTAAATTTTGATGGTTAGGACTAAACTTGATGTAACTAATATATATAAAATCAGCATTAAAATGCAATTCTTTTGATGCAACTATTGGTATGAAATTCCGTTTTTTAGAGTATCGGTTACTATTAACCCTAGTCTTTCTTGGTTACGAACCAAATCGTAGAAGTTTATTTTAATAATAATATTAATGTTTTTTCCCTCCCAGTACAAAACTCTAGCCGGATTAACACAAAACAAGAAACGAAAAGACGATCAAACTAAATTGCAAACATTGTGACAAAACAACAAAAAAAATATGAAAAAAGAAAATAACAATAGCAAAGGTAACGGTTATTCGATTACCTTGATATGACTCAAATGTAAAAAAAAAAAACTATTATAAACTTATGGGACAGATCTCGGTAGCTTTAAATTTGGCAATAATTTCCCTATTAAGGTATCTCTGAGGCAGGAGCAGATACAGAATGTAAGGTCGGGGGAAAGTGGATACCAATGGAATTGGGATCCCCCATCAGTATTTTTTACCCTTTAGCCTCATCAATAAATCTTTTGACCTTCAAGGGGGACAAGTGTCTAATTTCCTCCCCCTGTATCTGCCCTTGCGTCTAGATGACAGACGAAAAATTCACAGTAACGAAAATAAGTCCAGCAGACCAGACAAAAGATCATAAACAAAAGTCTTTAATAAAAAAGATAAGACTCGTAACGAAACGATGAAAATAATTTAGTATTTTATTTAAGTTTGCAACTGTTTTAGCATTAGCGGTTTTCAGTTCTCTTTAAGGATCATGAAAATGATATGACGTCGCTATAGGTGTAATTTCTCCAGACTAACTGTACACCGATAAAAAAAAATTTACTTCGGAAAAGAAGTTAATGGTCCAGAAGAGATAGAGACATAAGCTGCAGTATCAGTTGTACGGCGCCACCTTCGGTTTTCCTTAAGTTCTCCTTAAGGATCATGAAAATAATATGACGTCACTATAAGTGTAATTTCCCAAGACTAACTGTATGGTCCAGAAGGGATAGAGACATAAGCTGCAGTATCAGTTGTACGGCGCCACCTTCGGTTTTCCTTAAGTTCTCCTTAAGGATCATGAAAATAATATGACGTCACTACAAGTGTAATTTCCCAAGACTAACTGTATGGTCTAGAAGGGATAGAGACATAAGCTGCAGTATCAGTTGTACGGCGCCACCTTCGGTTTTCCTTAAGTAATTCGCTATATATTCGAATCAAAGAATCCTGTTTTCTTAGTATTTTCTATAATTTCTGACAAACTCTGCTTCACAGAATTAAGATTTTCGAACGATTTACAGCGCAAATGGGGCCCAAAAAATTCTATGAGCTTCAGGCTTTTGTTAAATTATGACTTATAAGATTTTAATAAGTTTTGAAAAACTATTTCTTTGGTCAAAAAAATATTCCAGAACACCTTAAACTCTCACTCAAATCCTTCGAGTTTGTATTCGAATAAATAAATAAAAAAGTTGTTTTAACTGCAAGTAAGGAGCGACATTAAAACTTAAAACAAACATAAATTATTACGTCTATGAAAAGGGTTGTCCCCTCCTCAACGCCTCGCTCTTTACGCTAAAGTTTGATCTTTGTCACAACTCTACATTTTAAACAATACAAAAAAACTTTAGCGGGAAGAGTGAGGCATTGAGGATGGGGCAACCCCTTTCATATACAGAATAATTTCTGTTCGTTTTAAGTTTTAATGTCGCTCCTTACTTGCAGTTAAAAAACTTATTTTTTATTTAATTTCTGAACATTTTTGAATTAATGCATGTTTTGATTTTGGCTCACCGTACATGTCGCTCATTACTTTCAGTTAACACAACTTTTTTTTTTTATTTAGTCGAATACTAACTCGAAGGATTTGAATGTAAGTGTAAGGTGTTCTGGAATATTTTTTTTGACCAAAGAAATAGTTTTTCCAAACTTATTAAAAATCTTATAAGTCATAATTTAACAAAAACCTTAAGCTCAAATAATTTTTTGGGCCCCATTTGCGCTGTAAATCGTTCGAAAATCTTAACTCTGTGAAACAGAGTTTGTCAGAAATTATAGAAAATACTAAGAAAACATGATCTTTGATTCGAATATATAGCATTGAATCAGGGAGGCCCAGTCTTGGTTCAAAGAATTGGGTTGTATCTATGAAAAGCTTATAAAAATTGCTCTTATAAGTTTTCAAGGTCGTTGCCCCGTGGAAACTGAAGGATCAGAGTTAGGAAATTCAAACGTTATGCTTCGAGCGAGCTCTAGCAAAATTCTAAGAATTAGTAAATTGCTTTAAAAGGAAAATCAGAGGCTTAATGCCGGTCAGGATTTAAAATAAGAGCTCTGAGTCAGGAGGGCCTTCTAAATATCAAAATTCATTAAGATCCGATCACCCCACTCGCAAGTTGAAATACCTCGATTTTTCTAATTTTTTCTCTCCCTTCAGCCCCCCAGATGTTCGAATCGGGGAAAACGACTTTATCAAGTCAATTTATACAGCTCCCTGACACGCTTACCAATTTTCATCGTCCTAGCACGTCCAGAAGCACCAAACTCGCCAAAGCACTGAACTCCACCATCTAACTCCCCCAAAGAGAGCGGATCCAGTCCGGTTACGTCAGTCACGTATCTACGACATTTATAAGCATTTTCCAAGATTTCTGTTTTCCCCCTCTAGCTTTCCCAAATGTCAACAGATTTGGTCGGGATTCGAAATAAGAGCTCTGAGACATGAGTTTCTTCTAAATATCTAATTTCATTAAGATTCAGTCACCCGTTCTTAAGTTAAAAATACCTCAATTTTTCTAACTTTTCCAAATTGACAATCTCCAGCTCCCCCAAAGAGAACGGATCCGTACCAATTATGTCAATCTCGTATCTATAACTTGTGTTTATTCTTCCCATCAAGCTTCACCCCGATGTCTCCACTCTAAGCGTTTTCCAAGATTTCCTGTTTCCAAGATTTCTGTTTCCCCCCTCTATGTCCCTGGATCCAATTCGAATTGAAAATGGAGCATCTGCCCATTCGTAAGATACCTCGATTTCACGTTTTCTAAGAATTCCGGCTCCCCCCTCTATCTCTCTTCAATGTCACCGGATCTAGTCGGGATTTGGAATAAGAGTTTTAAAGTACAAGATCCTCTTAGATATCAAATTTCATTAAGATCTAATCACCTGTTCGTAAGTTACAAACACCTATTTTTTTTCAATATTCCTGGCTCCCCCCCAACTCCACCAAAGAGAGCGGTTCCGGTCCAGTTATGTCAGTCACCTATCTTTGACTTGTGCTTATACTTTCTGCCAAGTTTCATCCTGATATCTCCGCCTTAGGTGTTTTCCAAGATTTTTGACCCCCCCCCCTAATGACACTGGACCCGGTCGGGATAAAAAATAAGAGATCTAAGTTTCGAGATCCTTCTAAATACGAAATTTCGTTAAGATAAGATCACTCTTTCGCAAGTTGAAAATACCACTTTTGTTTTTTAGAATTAACCCCCCCCCCAGCTCCCCTAAAGAGGGCAGATCTGTTCCAGTTATGTCAATTCCATATCTAGGACCTGTGCTTATTTTCCCCATCAATTTTTATCCCGATCCCTCCACTCTAAGCGTTTTCCAAATTTTAGGCCCCCCCCCCTCAATTTCTCCCAATGTCACCAGATCCAGTAGAGATTTAAAACAAAAGCTATGAGACACGATATCCTTCCAAACTATATCCAAACTACACGATAACCTTCCAAAGAGTTAAAAATAACTCATTTTTTAATTTTTCAGAATTAACCCTCCCCTCAACTCCCCCAAAGAGAGCAGATCCGTTCTGGTTATGTCAATCGCGTATTTAGGACTTGTGCCTAGTTTTTCCACCAATTTTCATCCCAATACCTTCACTCTAAGCGTTTCCCAAGATTTTAGGTTTCCCCCTACAACTCCCCCCCCCCCAATGTCACCGGATCGGCTCGGGAAAATAGCTGTGCGACACGATATCCTTCTAAATATCAAATTTCATTAGGATCCAATCACTCATTCGTAAGTTAAAAATACCTTATTTTTTCTATTTTTTCCCGAATTAGCCGGCCCCCAACTTTCCCCTCCCCCAGATGGTCAAATCGGTTTTGTAATTTAATCTGGTCCGATCCCTGATGTGTCTTTCAAGTTTTATCGTCCTGCTTGCCTGGAAGTGCCTGAAGTAGCAAAACTGGGAGAGACAGATAGACCGACAGAATTTGCGATCGCTATATGTCACTTGGTTAATAGCAAGTGCCATAAAAACAGTTACTAAGGGCTTTAATTTGCTCTATTCAAGGCTTGACCTAGACTAACAATGTAACCATGATATTGACAACACAGTTATGATTTGAATTATAACTGAACCCCACTTAGCTCCTATTTGATCTAATCGTGGCAATCCTCACCACCTATTCAACTCAATCCTCAGTTCAATTAACTCAAGTCACTCTAAGTCAGTCCAACTTAAACACGTTTGACTTAATTTTTGCCTTTTTTTTCTCCTTTTTTTTGGGAGGAGACTATGGACTGTTCCCTTCCCCCAAGGAATATGGTAAACTAAAGAGAAAAGAGGGGGGGGGTGTAAGGCTGCTATCTCAGATAAAGCGTCATGGCTTGTCCACAAAAGTTAAATCCAAAAGTACGAAATACATTTTCATTTATTGATTATTTGGCTCCAGCGTAATCTAATAGGGAAGTGAAAACAAAGGTAAACAAAAACTGTTCTTTATTTATAATATCAAACTGTCTACTTGAAAACAAAATCTACTATTGGGTTCTAACTCAAAATTTCAGTTTCCTCATGTATATTTCTCGTTCTTTATATATTTATGAAGTTTTTATTCTACTCCTTATTAAATTGGATGGTGAGCTAGAACATCATCGTGGGAGGATCGTCTATTGCAATCGTGCCAAAGTCGACACCAGAATTTGGCCTTATGTTTCGCACGCTTCACAGAATGATTGTCCCAACCTCTTTTACGCGTACCTATACGAACGTGGAAAAATGGAACTGATTTTCTCTCAGCATATTTTAACGTAAGGATTATTTTGGCACATAAAATATTGAAGGCTACACGATCTTTTTCAGACTGAAATGCTAGTAAGCGAAATGGCTCTTTTATCTTACGTAGTATAAAGTCCAAGTAAATTTGGAATCCGTTGGAGTTAAATATTTTACATTTGCATCTCTTTTGCCACTTGTGTTAAGAGTGACAAGGGAATAGAGCCTGGAACGGAGCTGACAGCTGGATTCCGAGGTGAATACAACTAAGCTGCCTCTTGTGTCAAAATTCACAAGGTAACGGTCTAAATTAGAAGTTGCGCCCAAAACCTGGTGAATCACCGTTAGCTGATTGTCTTTCTGCACCCGAGTAAAAGACAGGAAATGACTAGATTTCAGTTCAGTTTTTTTTTTTTTTTTTCAGTTCATTCGGGTTTATTAAAAAAAAAATTATAACAGTCATAACATACTTAATCTCTCATCTCTATGCAAAAACTGCATGCTGAGTCCCATATCACCTCAAAAATAAATACGCACTATGGCTCTCCCTCCACTTCTCGATACAACCATGGCCCCTACCAAAAAAAAACATCCTTACAAGTCCCCACCTCTTCATCCAGGAGCAAACCACTCCAACCCCCACAAAAAAACTCAATAATAGCTAAAATCACTTTTCTAATTAGATTCATTATTCAAATTAAACTACTTCAAAACAATATAATTTTTTATTCTCTTTTTGAAAGAACCAAGGGAGCTCCTACCTCTCAGTTCAAGCGGTAGGGTATTGTAGGCCTTAGCACAGACGATGTCAGGCGAAAAATCCGACCTCACTGTTGGCGTATTTCGAATATGGATCTGTGCAGATAGTCTTGTAATTGGAACACATATCTATGTGTTCCAATATTGTTGTGTTCCTCCAATATTGTTAACTATGTATTGTTGTGTTCCTATAATGGAACACAAACAATCTATCCTATAGTGGGCTACAGTTAAAGTCCCTGCATATCACTGTCTTGTTGCTCTGACACTTTGCTAAGAATCTGCTAAAATATTAACAAGCTCGGCTGAATTTGGCTTCAGACTGTTGGTTCTGGTAGTTTTTTTTTTTGGAAAATAAACATTCACGAGAACAAGGTTTTGTCTACGGGCAAAGTTCAAAGGCAGAAAAAACTCCCAGTCATCAAGTACCGACCCCCTCAGATAATTACTAACAATGACAGTGAGTCTTCCGCCTGGACAACTCACTGCCGAAGATATCATGGTAAAGGGAAATAAACTGGTCTTATTTGGTACCCGATGAAAAATATCCATATTTTCACTCTTAAGCATGGGTTCTTGAACGAAAACGTTGTCATGCTTCAAGATACAGTCATAAAGGACCTGCAACTTAGCCCATTTATGTTGCGAAAATATATCGATAAGCTTGTCACCATTATTTACTTGCTTTGAAGATCGACTTTAAATAAGAACAACGAAGCTTAAATGCAGGGTAATCTCAACCGCACCTGGCAAATTTCACAAAATTAGCAAAATATGAGCTATTCTTCAACTTTTCGTGGTTTCCAGCATAGAGAGCACATTTTAGTTCAGATTTGGTACATTGCTTACTGATATGGTTAAGCGACTTAAATTTATAGCAACAACTTGGAAGAGATTCGAAGCGTTCAGTTCTAATAGATATGCAGACCATTTGTAGGCTGTATTTCACTGCGGTATCAAGAGATTCCTTATGTTTTGACCTCAGTTTACGGAGACGGAGTTCTAAAGACGTTTCAATTCCTCAGCAGAAGGGCATCCGACCTTCATTCGGATGCCCTTCTCTCTTCCTTGGTAGCTCCAGAGGATTATTCTTTGTGACGGCCTCAAAATTGCTCTTCTTGGTGGATACACTAGCCTGTGGCGTGCTGCTTTTTAGGTTAGCAACAATGTCATCAGTCCATGTAGGAACTTTTGGAAACAAACTTAGAACAAAAGTAGATTATTGCCCTGAGGAATCAGGTAGTCCATCCACAGTGTTGTCTAGGGCGTAGACCATCCATTTTTTCTCACAGTGGTGTAAAATATTCGTAGTCTTGGCTCAAAGAAACTTGAGATTTTCATTAAACTCTCTCAGAAATAACAGAATGCAAAAATGTGTCTCTTTTTCTTGCATCTGCGTCTAATAGAGCAATAGAAACGATACTTTTTCATTAAAACCTCTCATAAATACCAGTTAATTGGGCTTAAACTTACCTCTCATATCGACCCCCTCCCCCACCCTGGTATTGGTTGCTAGGGCCCCCGCCTTTCTTTAATTCCCGCTTATATTTTTCCCTACATCAGATTTTTTTTCATGTGTAAAAATTTTTCATTGATTAATAAAAGTTGAATGTAAAATAAAAAGCCTTCATTATTTAGATTTCTTTTTCCATGAAAAATGTTCAATACATTTCAGTAATACAATTTTAGCATCTTTTAGACTATGTACATAGATATAATAGTTCAAGATTAGTGCTAAATTTCTAGAAATCGATTTTCCCCCAGCCTGCCAATTATTGCAGCCATATGGGAACATACGAACCATTTAATCGTTCTAAAAGGCGGACAGGGATTTCTCCGTGCGTGCTATGGGTTATCATGTAAAAAGTATTCCTCTAATAATAGTATTGGAAATACTTTTTTAGTCCACCTGTCAAGTACCCCATTCCATTGATGAGGAGGAATCCCTTTTGAATTCTAATGCTGACAAAAATCTTTAGATTATAAACCTTCCCTGAAAAAAACATTTAAAGAAAATGAAATTTAATCCTGAAGAAAAAAATCCTTTAAAATAATATGCAAGACCCATGTGTGTACCTTCATTACGTAACATCCTACGTGTGCCGCCATTACGTCACACTTACGCGTGCACCAGCATTGGGTCATTCACAAGTCATGTAAGATTAAGTCATCTATATATATAAAAATAAGAAATAATTTGTAAGTTTGTCCATGTTTTGTGTTTGTCCGCATATGTGTGTTTGTGTGTCCGCATATGACGTCTGAAAAATAAAAAAGAAAAAAAAGGTAAAAAACTAAAAAAAAAATAAAAAGAAAAAATCTAAAAAAAAACTAAAAAAGCTAAAAAACTAAAAAAAAGAAAAAAACTAAAAAAAAATTTAAAAAAAGAAAAAAAGAAAAAACTAAAAAAGAAATAAAGTAAAAAAAGAAGAAAAATATCTAAAAAGAAGAAACTAAAAAAAGAAAAACTAAAAAATTACAGACCGGGACACGGGGACACAAATGACGACCGGGGTACCGGGACACAGGGAATATAAATGAAGACCGGGCCACTCAAAGAGAAATTACAGACTGGGATACCGGGACACAAATGACGACCGGGGCACAGGGACAAAGCTTAAATGGGGACGCCGTGGGGCACAGGGGGGATATATAAATAACGAAGGGGACAAGAAAGCTCAAGGGCAATCATTAGAAAAATGCGGTATAGATCTAAATACGGATTTTTTCCCCATGGACAATTATCTGTTGCATATTCAAGAGTCGGTAAACCTGACAATCTATTTATATGTACAGACGATGGGACATCAAAGAATGTTGTATATTCGCAAGTTTTACGTAGTTAAAAACACAAACACATATATATATATATATATATATATATATATATATATATATATATATATATATATATATATATATATATATATATATATATATATATATTCACAGGTGGGACACAGGGACACAACTACAATGGCACATAGCTAATATGGCGCGTAACGACCTACGCACGCGAGGAGGGGCGCAGTGCCCCCACCAACTAGGTGTTGGTGTGGCGCGAAGCACCATACCAACAGCTAGTTCCAAATAAATCTATCAAGTCACGCAGGATTGAGTCACACCTCATCTGTGCACGGTCATTACTTAACACCCATGTATTTCTCCCTCAGTTACAACCTGTGATTCCCCCTTGACTAGCGGACACTAACAAGTCCCATAACGTAATTAGTACCGGCATCTCTTAGAAAACGTAATAAGTTCTTTCTTACCTAACATGCACCTGTATCTCTTAGTAAACACCCCCTGTTGTGTAAGAACCAAAGAAATTCTGATTTGGCGGGGTTTCCTTAAAAACTTTTTCCTCTGTGTCTTTAAAACTTTCCCATAGTTGCATTTAAAAACCATCCTATAGGTGCTTGTAGAAACCTTCCTATGGCTTTCTTTAAAAACTTCCTATGTCACGTAACGTAAAGGTATACTATACCGTTACAGGTGTGCCATAGTATTGCTTAAGACCCAGCTGCCTCTAATAGCGTCTTGAGTGACTAGCAACTTCATTTTTACCCCCCTAAGTGTGTTCCTGGAGTCATTATGCTGTCACTACTAATAAATTGCATAGTTAAAAGCTTAGCTCAAATTTGCAAAAAACAAACTTGTTTATCTTATCCCATCCTCACCATCTAACATTGAACCGAATAGTATTTTCCTTCTTCCTCTACCCATCAAATAAATAAAAAATTCAATCAAAACTGAGAAGGAACATAAAAACCTAATATATTTATTTTTATTTCAGTTTGTTTTTTGCTTCATTTATTTTTGATAGTAATTTCTGGGTGCTTTGAGATTTAATTGCTTTTGGGCTTTATTTCTGCTGGTTTTGAGTTTAAATGCTATTACTCTTTTACTTTTTTGAAGGTAAAACTTCTTTTTCAGAAAATTTTCTAAAAGTTAATTTTTGTTCATTTGATTAGCAGGAAAAACTTATTTTCTTAAATTCAATTCCAGATCGTTTTTTAAATAATGTCAGAAAATCTGGATCCATCTCCACGAAAAATTCCCTTTCTATCGGAAATTCAATCCTGGCGAAATTTTACCCCAGATAATTACGCTTAACATATCCATGGTGAAAATTGAGTCGGCAAAGGGAAGGCAAGACCTATAAAAAGAATTTCGTACGAGAATTGAAACAAATTCCCCATTGAAAAATTTTCCCCCAGACCCCTCACTGAAAAATTTCCAGTTCAACCCCCGGAAACTTCCCTCCCCGTGGAAGATTTTCCTTAATCTTTATTTAAGTAAAATGGGCAGGACGGGTCAGCGATTTTAAAGGGGAAACGATGAACTACCAGTTCATTGTACCCTTCTGGGTCCAACTAAAGTATAAAAGATTAATCTGATTGAAGCCCCCTTAACGTTAGCATGCCGAAATTTAATGACAGAGAGGGCGGAAAAAGTGATTTAAGGAACTGAAAACATTCTGGTAAATTTTGTATTTCACAAGCTGTAACGTAGAAAAAGATATTTATTCATGAAAAGGCTAATCAACATAAACAATATGGACTTATGACTAAATCAACTTAGCAACAAAATGCAGACAAACGATGACCTTGATGAGTCAATCGTAGTTTAAAGAAGTGTAGATATCATCATCATCATACTTAATTGATAAACTTTTACCACAAGTGCCATTGTGGGCGTATCCCGGAGTATTTCCGAATCGACAACGATGAACACCTTTGCAGCCAGTGGTAGTGTGGTAAGGAGGAGTAGAGGCGAAACGACAAACTGAACACGTTATTGTTCCGTATTGGCAATTGACTACACTCTCCGTCTTGGAGTTTCTGTTTTTAATGACATAGTTTAAGGTTTTTTCAAACATCAGTTTAAAACCTTGAAACCTCTTGCTTAAGGACAGTGATTCAAGCATCTTTAGAACCTCTGGCGTAGAAAATTTACGTACGTCAATCATCCCCAGAATTTCTACTGCAGTGCCAGACCTTTCCTCAGAATTTTTAGACCCACCCGTAAAAACAAATCAAAAATGAATCCCACCTTTCGAACTTCCTTTTTATCAAAGACGCACACACAATTTTGGAAAACTGAAGAAAATCGTTGATATCAAAATCCACAATAAAATCAGGACCTTTCCTCCCTTTCACAATAAGTATAGCAATCTCATTCATAGCTATTTTCTTTTGGGCATTGCAATCATAGGTTGTAAAAATGAGCTCAAGTACTTTCAAGTCGTTTTCTTTAGCAAATTTATCAAGCAAGTGTTCCGCCATTGTTTCCTTGATTCCCAGAAAATTGTATTTATCAACAACATAACTAAAGGTCTCCAGGGTAATTACACTCATATCAGGGATTTTGCCTTCTTCATAGCAACCAATAATAGCTTTCATAGCATTGACATCGACGTCATCGGCCACGACGATGTTTGTTCGCTTCTCGAGCATGTCGTGATCAAACATTTTACTAAATACATCACTCGTTGCTGTTAAAAGGATCTTCTGGACCATAATGTTTCCATTTTTACATTGAATCGTAATAACCTGGCTATTTTCCAACTTCAAATTATCCAAAATTGCAGTAAGAGTTGAAGTAAAGCTCATTGTTTTGAAGTTGTACTCTGGGCTCCTGGAAGAAAAGCAAAAATTATAAGTCAGTTCGGAGACAATTGTTTACACCCTTTATCTTTAGTCTTTCCATAAATTTTAACTCTTTTCCCTTCTATTCCCTTCTCAATTTACAAGTTGCTGTCTACATGAGGTCTCCAACAACCCATGAAATTTTCACACGATCCCTGCAAGCCGTTCCCGAAATGTTGCAGATGTGGTATTTTGATGACTTTGATACAAATAGTATCTTCCTAAACAGCTTTACTCCTACCCCAAGTCAAAAATTTAGAGTCTTTTAGGGCCTTCAAGACCCACAAAAAGTTTTAACTTAATCTCCCAAGCTATCCCTGAAATATTGCAGATAAGCTATTTTGATAACCTGGGTTCACATAGTGCCATTGATTTCTCTCTCATCCCTCCTTCAAGTCAAATGTTGAGATCCGATTCCCTCCCCCCCAAACAATCCAGACAACCAGCAACATGTGTTCCCACTTTATTTTCATCTAAAATCCTACTATAAAATAATTGATATTTTTGCATAATTTAGTGTCAATGCCCTAAGCACTGTGGGGTCATGTTGACCATGGAGACATACTTTTAGATCTTTCTGCTATTTTCAATCAAATAGTTCTCACAATACTAATACGATAAAATGGGTATTACGGGGATGCAAGAGGGAAAAATAAGGGTACGAGGGACAATCTACCCTTTAATCGTTTTTGGCCTGGTAAAAAAGGCACGAACTTTTAATCTCCTATAGAACGAGCTTCTTCCTAGGTTTCTACGACGACGCCTTCCATATAGAGAAGTCGGAGGAAAAATAAAGCACGGGAGGAACATTATAATTTACTGAAACATCACTAATGCGTCGCGTTAACACCAAAATATGACTAAATTGTTAGATAAAAGGTCTACAAATAAAAAAAAACTGCAGGGGCAAATATCCGATTTTAACCACTTATTATTATTATCTGCCCACTGTCCACACAGGGCGCAAAATATTAGCCTTAAATAGGAGCAACAGAATAATGACAGCGAGAGTTCTTGGCGACCTACAAGAAAGAAGGTAATTTTTCAAGTGAAAATTTAACATATAGATCCATAACTCTAAAAAACGGAATTTTGATGCTAAAAGATACATCAAAAGAATTGAATTTTCACGCTGATTGTAAATATATAAGTTTCAATTAATTTAGTCTTTGTCATCAAAAGTTACGAGCCTGAGAAAATTTGCCTTATTTTTGAACATTGGGGGAAACATCCCCTAAAAGTCATAGAATCTTAACAAAAATCACACCATTGCATTCGGCGTATCAGAGACCCTGTAGCAAACATTTCAAGCTCCTATCTAAAAAAATGTAGAATTTCATATTTTTTGCCAGAAGACCAGACAAATCACGGGTGCGTGTTTATTTGTTTGTTCGTTTTGTTTTTGTTTTATTTTCTTTTCCCAGGGGTCATCGTATCGACCAAGTGGTGCAAGAGTGTCGCAAGAGGGCTTATTCTTACGAAAATGAAAAGTTCTAAGTGATCAAAAAATTGGAGGGCACCTAGGCCCCCTCCCACGCTCATTTTTTTCCAAAAGTCAACGGATTAAAATTTTGAGATAGCCATTTTGTTCCGCATAGTCGAAAACCATCATAAATGTGTCTTTGGGAATGACTTACTTCCCCACAATCCCTGGGGGAGGGGCTGCAAGTTACAAACTTTGACCAGTGTTTACATATAGTAATGGTTATTGGGAAGTGTACAGACGTTTCCGGGGGATTTTTTGGTTTGGGGGTAGGGTTGATGGGAGGGGACTATGTGAGAGGATCTTTCCCTAGAGGAATATGTCATGGGGGAAGAAAAATTCAATGACAAGGGCGCAGGATTTTCTAGCATTACTATAAAAAAACAATGAAAAAATAAACATGAAAACGTTTTTTCAATTGAAAGTAAGGAATAGCATTGCAATTTAAAACGAACAGAGATTATTACGCATATGAGGGGTTCTAAAAATACCTTAATATAAAGAGTGAGGTATTTAGGAGGAGATAAATACCTCGCTCTTTATGCTAAAGTATTTTTTGTAATTTCAACTATTTATTCTACGGCCGTTTTGATTCAGGGGTCATTCTTAAAGAATTGGGACAAAACTTACGATTTAGTGTAAAGAGCGAAGTATGAACGAGGGTATAAACCCCCTCGTACACATAATAAAAATATAAGAATATAAAAGTTTGTTACGTAAGTTAATTCTTAAGTTACACATATTTTTTACTGATAAAAACGTTCGCTAAAAATTAAAAGTTCTAGTAGCCTTTTCAAGTACCCGAAAAATTGGAGGGCAGCTAGGCCTCCTTCCCCACCCTTTATTTCTCAAAATCGTCTGATCAAAACTAAGAGAAAGCCATTTAGCCAAAAAAAAAATTAACATACAAATTTCATTTCAATAATTTATGTGCGGAGAGCCAAAATCAAACATGCATTAATTCAAAAACGTTCAGAAATTAAATAAAAAAACTACTTTTTTTAACTGAAAGTAAGGAGCGACATTAAAACTTAAAACGAACAGAAATTACTCCGTATATGAAATGGGTTGTCCCCTCCGCAATCCCTCGCTCTTTACGCTAAAGTTTGACTCTTTGCCCCAATTCTACGTTTAGAAAAAATTAAAAGCTTTAGCGAAAAGAGCGAGGCGTTGAGGAGGGGACAACCCATTTCATATACGGAGTAATTTATGTTCGTTTTAAGTTTTAATGTCGCTCCTTACTTTCAGTTAAAAAAAATAGTTTTTTTTATTTGCTTTTAAAAAAACATCTTATTGTAGGTGCAAAAATCAGATTTTGATATACTTCTTATTATAATCTGCCTACTCTCCACTCGGGGTGCAAAAAATTGGCCAAAAATACGAGCAACAGATTAATGACAACGAGGGTTCTTTGTCACCCACAAGAAAGAAGGTAATTTTTCAAGTGAAAATTCAACATTCAGATCCGCCGTTACACTAATTAAATGGAAAAAAAATAAGTTTTTTCAAGTGAAAGTAAAAAGCAACATTAAAACTTAAAAAGAATAGAGATAATTACGTATATGATGGGGGTTGCCCCCTCATCAACACCTCACTCCTCACGCTAAAGTTTTTCAGTTCTTTTAAAAAAGTATCTTATTGTTCTAATTAAACAACCTTTGTGTTTCAGGAGTTATTCTTAAAGAGTTGGGACAAAATTCAAGCTTTAGCGTAAAGAGCGAGGTGTTGAGGAGGGGGCAAACCCCTTCATATAAGTAATAATTTCTGTTCATTTTAAGTGTTAATGCTGCTCCTTACTTTCAGTTTAAAAAACTTTTATTATTTTATTTAATTTCTGATCTTTTTTAAATATTGCCAGGAAATCTAACCCCAACTCCAAGAGGAAACCCCCTCCTCGCAAAAATATTATCTAGACAATTCAATTCATGTGAAAATTTACCCTGGACAATTGCTCTTAACCACTCCGCATGTAAAATTGAGACAGAAAAGAGAAAGCAAGACATATAAAAAGAATTTTGATTAAGAATTCTGGCAAATTCCCTCAGTGTATAATTTCCCCTGACAAGTTCACTCCCTGGAAACTTCCCTCCCCATGGCAAATTCCCTCAAGGGAAAACCCCCAGGAGAAACTTGTTCCCTCCACCTGAAAATGTATGCATACATCCCAATAACAAATTATATGCGTAAACAATGGGCAATTTTTATAACTTAAAGCCCTATCCCTTGGGGCTGTAGAGGGGGGGAGGTCATGTTATACCAAAGGCATAGTTATTGGGCCTCTCACCTATGATAAACAAAATGACTCTCTCAAAATTTTGATCGGACGATTTTGGGAAAAAAGGGGGAAGGGGACCTAGCTGCTCTCCAATTTTTTGGTCAATTAAAAAGGGCACAAGAAATTTTAATTTTTGTTCGAATGAGCTGACATTCTAGGCCCACTGGGTCAGCACAATCACCGCTGGTGAAAAAAAAAAAAGAAAAAACGCATCCGTGATCTTTTCTTCTGGCAAAAATATAAATTCCACATTTTGGCAGATAGTAGCTTGAAACCTATTCAGTAGGGTTTTCCTGATACGCTGTATCTGATGATGTTATTTTCATTAAGATCAAATTGACTTTTAGGGGGTGTTTCCTCCTTTTATCGAAAATTAGGAAAATTTTGTCTGGCCCGTAACCATTGTCGGAAGAACAAACTTAATAAAACTTATATATTTGAAGTCAGCATAAAAAGCTGATTCTTTTGATATGCCTATTGGTATCAAAATTTCGTTTTTTAGAGTTTCGGTTACTATTGAGCTGGGTCTCTCCTTACTTACAATTCGTTACCACAAACTGTTTGATACTTAACTCGTTCTTTAATGTTTTTCATTGTATTTTATAATCTATTTTAGACATATTGGGATTTTTGTTTCAACTCAGTGATACCGACACGGGGGTTGGATTCTGGGAGTTTTTAAAAGTAAGAACTATTTGGTTGACACCCCCCCCTAAAAAAAAAATCCTACTGAAGAGCCTCTACAAGCGCCTTCTACTTTTGAACAAATTAGGTTTTTCGAAAACTAAGAATAAAACTATAAAAAGAACATACGTAATAACGAAGAATGAAAAATATAACGTGATACTGAAGTCTTGACTAACAACTGAAAATAAAGGCGATTTTCAGCAAATTCTTAAAAAGCAAATAAAATAAGACCAATCACACTTAAACCTATCTCGTGAAATCAATTATGTGTAAGTTTAATTACAAACATTTAAATTCAGTTTAGTAAATATGTTTTCGCATCCCTCTAATTTCGAACATATTTTAGGAACCACTGTACGAAAATAGAAAAACACGTGTGTTCAATTTTAACCTAGAATATTATTGCTATTTCTTAAACAGATTTGGGGAAAAAACAAATAAATAAACACGCACGTGATCTCTCTTCTGGAAACAATATAAAATTCGACATTTCGGAAGATAAGTAATGGATACAATGGATAAGCGTAAGATAATTTTAGCACGGATTAGAGATCCGAATCGACAGAATAAACGATAATGAAAAAGTAATGAATAAATAAATATAAATGATAATGAATAAATGAATGAACGTCCCCCCTTTCTCAAGGTGGCTGTTGTAGTCGCACTTGGTCATAGCCCACTTCGAAATCTCTGCTTAAAACTCTGGTCTTTCTTGGTTATGAATCAAATCGTAAATGTTTAAAATAACAATAAATATGATTTGTTTTTTCCCTGTAGAAAACTCTAGCCGGAATAACACAAAACAAGAAACGAAAAGACGATCAAACTAAATTACAAAAATTGTGACAAAACAAACAAACAAAATATGGAAAAAGAAAATAAAAATAGCAAAACAGGTATTGGTTATCCGATTACCTTAATATGACTCCGATCTAAAGAATAACTGTTATAAATATTATGGGACAGATCTCAGTAGCTTTAAATTTGGCAACAATTTTCCTATTAAGGTAACCCTAAGGCAGGGGCAAACACAGAATTTATGGTTGGGGGAAAGTGGGTACCAACAGGAATTGGGATCCTCATCAGTAGGCTTTTGTTCGCTCTTTCACTTCATAAATGCAGCTTTTGACCTTCAAGGGGGAACATTTTTTTTTTCTTCCCCCGGATCCGCCCCTGCGCCTAGGTGACAGACTAAAGATTCATAGTAACGAAAATAAGTCCAGCGAACCAGAAAAAAATCACAAACAAAGTCTTCAATTAAAAAGATAAGCCTGCTAACGAAACGATGAAAACAATGTAGCATTTTAGTTAAGTTTACAACTGTTTTAGCATCGCCGATTTTCAGTTCTCCTTAAGGATCACGAAAATAATATGAATTCATTACAAGTGTAATTTCTCAAGACAAACTGTATGGTCAAGAAAAGATGAGGCCTAAGCTGCACTATCAGTTGTCCGGCTCCACATTTGGTTTACTCATTGTAGGATGGAGAGGGAACCTTAAAAATAGGTTCAAAGACCTTAATGATGGGCATTAAATCAGCTCTGATTTTAAATTCCGACCAGATCCTGTGACATTGGGGGGAGTTGGAGGGGGAAACTGGAATTCTTGGAAAACATGAAAATTGGGGTATTTTTATCTTACGAATAGGTGATCGGATCTTAATGAAATTTCATATTTAGAAGGAATTCATGTCTCAGAGCTCTTATTTCAAATCCCGACTAGATCTTTTGACATTGGGGGGATTTGGAGGGGGAAATCTTGGAAAACACTCGGAGTGGAGGAATCGGGATGAAGCTTGGTGGATAGAATAAGCAAATGTTCTTGATACGTGATTGACGTAACCGTACTGGATTCGCTCTCTTTGGGGAGTTGGGGGGAGGGGTTCAGTGATTTGGCGAGTTTAGTGCTTCTGGACGTGCTAGGACGATGAAAATTGGTAGGCGTGTCAGGGAGCTGCACAAATTGACTTGATAAAGTCGTTTTCCCAGATTTGACCATCTGGGGGGCTAAAGGGAGAGGAACAGTTGGAAAAAATTAGGTATTTATAACTTACGAGTGGGTGATCGGATCTTAATTATTACCAAGTAAGAATCGAGTTTTTTAAAACAGTTATTGCTCAATCAGGGGTGTAGATTTCTATGGGGTAGAGGAAAACTACCCCCTCAAACCCCATTTGCCTCCCCCCTTCCCCAGCTAAAAATTAGTTTCATTAAAAATCTTGTCAAAACTAAGGTAAACCTGCATAATTCAAGCATCTAAAGAAACGGGTCAGGATTTCTTTGCCTTTAAGGTACTATATGGCCCATTTTCCACTGTTATTTTCACTTGATTTGGGAAAATTTCCTTCAAATTTGACCCCCTCCCTCTTGGCCCCAGTATTTTGACGAAATTACGCCACTGTTCTCAATAACCCCAATATTAGCCTAATACCAACAAGGCTTTTGGAAAGAGACAGAAATAGCAGAGCGTCGTCTTTGGAATTTTCTAAATTTTAAAAACAAAGATTTAGCCTAATTCAGCTACTTGCAAAGATAGCAAAAGTCCCTGGTCTAGAGCTTCACCAAGCTTTGCTTACGTATAATATCTGCTATTTGGAAGTATACATTCTTTTTTCGGGTAAAGGATTGAACTTTCTGCTAGAGGATTTTCCGTAGGGAAAACTTTCCGTTGGGAAGCGTAGTTCCGGGGGATAAAATTTTGAGGGGAAATTTTACATTGGCCTGAATTCCGAAACAAAATTCTTTTTATTATTTTAGGTTTTTCTTTGTAAACCTAATTTTACGCGTGGAGATGTTAAGGGTAATAGTCCGAGATAAATTTTTAATGGTATTGAATTGTCTAGACTATTTTTCCGGGGAGAGGAATATTTTTTCCTTGGAGGTGGAGCTGGATTTTCTGGCATTAAAAAAAAACATTTGAAATAAAATAAAAGTTTTTTTTCCGTGTGAAGACCTAATCCGAATTTTCTGTGAGTCACAAGTGTCATTAAGTGTCACAAGCTCGGAATTGCCTTAGGTTGGGGGTTGGCCCCCAGCCCCCTATTGTACTTCCTGGCTGCTGGGCCACGAAAGGAGGATCAGCACTGCCGGTTTGGACCTTAAGGGTCTAGTGCCGTCTTACTTACTACTACTACTTAGAAGGACACCTTCTAACAATGAAACGGTATGTTCCCGCACATGAATTAAAAACAATGGTCAATTTTAGTTTATAAGCTTATTTTTGAACTAAAAATTTTCTAAATACCTTAGGTATGATGTTCACACCAGAGGGTGCCATCGGGTACATTGAGATACGCTGGCGTTAACTGTATTGAGCCATCAGAACAAATGTTATTGGGAATTTTGTTTTAATTTTAAACGAACAATTCTAGAGTAAACTGATGTTTTTGCCAAAAATACCTGAAAAATTTCTTATCTATCTATATAAAAATAAGTTTTTTGTGCGTTGACTGACGTTATGCATGTTTGTCGACTGACGTCATTATAAGGATTCAGCATTAAGCCGGCATGAAGTTGTTTGTCGACTCACGTCATGTTTGTCGACTGACGAAATTACAGACCGGGATACCGGGACACAAAAGACGACCGGGACACCGAGACACAGGGAATATAAACGACGACCAGAACACTCAAAGAGAAATTACAGACTGGGACACCGGGACACAAATAACGACCGGGACAAAGGTAATATAAATGAGGACCGGGACACAGGGACACAACTGCAACAGGGACGCCGGGGGCACAAGTGGGATATATAAATGACGACGGGGACACAGGGAACGTTCAATTAGCAATCACCATCAAAAAAGCTCAAGGGCAATCATTAGAATAATGAGGTATAGACCTGAATACGGATTGTTTTTCCCATGGACAACCGGGAAACAAATGACGACCGGGACACAGGGAATATAAATGACGACCAGGACACTCAAAGAGAAATTACAGACCGGGACACAAATGACGACCGGGACACCGGGACACAGGGAATATAAATGACGACCGGGACACTCAAAGAGAAATTATAGAATGGGACACCGGGACACAAATGACGACCGGGACAAAGGGAATATAAATGACAACCGGGACATAGGGACAAAACTACAACGGGGACGCCGGGGGGCACGGGGGGATATATAAATGTCGACAGGGACACAGGAAATGTTTGATTAGCAATCGCCATCAACAAAGCTCAAGGGCAATCATTAGAATCAAGAGATATAGATCTGAATACGGATTGTTTTTCCCATGGACAATTGTATGTTGCATGTTCAAGAGTCGGAAAACCTGACAATCTATTTATATGCACAGACAATGGGACAGCGAAGAATGTTGTATATTTGCAAGTTTTTCGTAGTTAAAAACATACATACAAATATATATATATATATATATATATATATATATATATATATATATATATATATATATATATATATATATATATATATATATATATATATATATACATATATAAATATATATATATATATATATATATATATATATATATATATATATATATATATATATATATATATATATATATATATATATATATTTATATATATATATATATATATATATATGTATATATATATATATATATATATATATATATATATATATATATATATATATATATATATATATATATATATATATATATATATATATATATATATATATATATATATATATATATATATATATATATATATATATATATATATATATACTAGCTGTTGGGGTGGCGCGAAGCGCCACCCCAAAACCTAGTTGGTGGGGCGCTTTGCGCCCCCCCGAGCCCCCCTGCGCGCGTAAGTCGTTACGCGCCATATTAGTTACGCGCCATTGTAGTTGTGTCCCTGTGTCCCACCTGTGAATAGAGATAGATATAAATATATTTTTTTAACTACGTAAAACATGCTAATATACAACATTCTTCGCTGTCCCATTGTCTGTGCATATAAATAGATTGTCAGGTTTACTGACTCTTGAACATGCAACATATAATTGTCCATGGGAAAAACAATCCGTATTCAGATCTATACCTCATTATTCTAATGATGTGTCCCTGTGTCCTGGTCGTCATTTACATTCCCTGTGTCCCGCTCGTCATTTGTGTCCCGGTGTCCCAGTTTGTAATTTCTCTTTGAGTGTCCCGGTCGTCATTTATATTCCCTGTGTCCCGGTCGTCATTTGTGTCCTTGTGTCCCGGTCTGTAATTTATATTCGAACAATCCCTGTGTCCCGGTCGTCATTTATATATCCCGCCTGTGCCCCCGGCGTCCCCGTTGTAGTTGTGTCCCTGTGTCCCGGTCGTCATTTATATTCCCTGTGTCCCGGTCGTGATTTGTGTCCGGGTGTCCCAGTCTGTAATTTCTCTTTGAGGTTCCCGGTCGTCACTTATATTCCCTCTGTCTCGGTCGTCATTTGTGTCCCGGTCTGTAATTTCTCTTTGAGTGTTTTTTCTTTTTAGTTTTTTTTAGTTTTTTACCTTTTTTCCTTTTTCAGTTTTCTTTTTCTTCTTTATTTTTCAGCGTCACTATGAAGCACATATCGACGAACCTTTGTTTTTTTAACTTAAATCTGGTAGACATTGATGACCTTATCCAAGTCAAAATCCCCAAGCCAATCATCATCGCTATCATTTTCAGTTTTGATATGTTTTGACTCTCGCTGTCCAGGTGGATTTTCATCTAACTGCGCGGTTTTGCGTTCTTTAGCCGCAAGCCTGTTTTCTTGCTGTTCTTGTGATTCCCCGGCACGCTTTCTTTTCTTACTTTCTCTATCAGCTGCAAGCCTGTTTTCTTGCTGTTCTTGTGATTCCTCGGAACGCTTTCTTTTCTTACTTTCTCTATCAGCAGCAAGTTTTTTGGCATAAACTCTTTGAGCAGCTTCCTCGGCTGTTGCCATTGTAGGTTCTTCAGTCATTTTACAATTAAACATTTTTCCGTGAACAAATGTCTTAAATATCTTGAATGACGTCACCGTCAAAGCAAAAATGACGACAACTAATTTCATGACGTCAGTCAACACAGAAACATGACGTCACCTGATCCACAGACAGACACACAGACAGACAACTTATTTTTATATATATAGATATATATACTAGCTGTTGGGATGGCGCTTCGCGCCACCCCAACACCTAGTTGGTAGGGCGCTTCGCGCCCCCCACCAAGCCCCCGCGCGCGCTTAAGTCGTTACGCGACATATTAGTTATGCGCCATTGTAGTTGTGTCCCTGTGTCCCACCTGTGAATATAGATAGATTTATATATGTGTTTCAAACTACGTAAAAATTGAGAATAAACAACATTCTTGGCTTTCCCATTGTCTGTGCATATACAAAGCCGTATGTACTAATAATGACGTCATATGCAAACGCTCTTTTTACAAACAAACAAACATGCATCCACACAACTCGTTTTTATATAGATAGATAGATAGATAGATACAATACAAATTAACTGCGTAAAACTTGCGAATATACAACATTCTTCGCTGTCCAATTGTCCCTGCATATAAATACATTGTCAGGTTTACCGACCCTCGAACATGCAACGTACAATTGTCCATGGGAAAAACAATCAGTATTAAGATCTATACCACATTTTTCTAATGATTGACCTTGAGCTTTGTTAATGGTGATTGCAAATACTAATCGAATTGGGAATTGCAATCTTTTAAATTGAAAAAGCAGATCCGTTGGAATCATGGGAATGCGAGGAATAAGAACAGCCTCACCCTCATAAGGCCCTGTCAAGATTGTGGCCTCTATTAGGTTTTCCATTGTTTTTTTTTACGGCAAGTCGCGTGCCATTGCAAAGCTTTGGTGGGTTGATATTTCTTAAAAGTATTATTGGTACGCCTATTTTTAGTTGTAGCACGTGTGGTGGAAACCCTGAAGGATCTATGGAATTTAAAAATTCAGATGGATAATTAACCGCTTCATTTGGTTCCAAAACTGTGTCGACTGACTTGTAAAGGACTGCCTGATCTCGAATCTTGGTCAAAACAATATTGTTGATTTCGTGGACGTCTATATTTTTGGGTGCGAGAATCGCTCTTTCACTTAGCCATTTATTATTTTTATAATTTTTTAGAATATTCGGAAATACTTTTTCAATCAATTCATATTTGGACGTCACTAAATTACAGAAATCAGCAGGTAGTTGTATACGTCCTGAAATTGAATCTACTGGGAGCTTTCCGTTTCCAATTGTCAGCGATTGATCTGAAAATGTTTGACCAGAGTCATCGTTTTGCAATCGGACACGCATATTTGTAGTTAATTTTAATATTTTTACGTGTGCCCATAAATTAGAATTTTTCAGGCAAGCATTCATTTCGTCTGCAGGAGTTGATCTAGGTATTATAGGTAATGTTTGCCTGAAATCTCCCGCAAGCAATATTAATGTGCTGCGAAAGGGTTTCGACTTCCCTCTCAAATCTTTCAAGCATTGATCCAGAGCCTCGAGCGATTTTTTGTGTGCCATTGTGCACTCATCCCAAATAATAAGTTTGCATTGCTGCAATACTTTACCCATCCCAGATGATTTGGAAATATTGCACGTGGGAGTTTCTGTAGAATGCAAATTCAGAGGCAATTTCAAAGCGGAATGAGCAGTTCTTCCACCAGGCAGCAATGTTGCGGCTATTCCGGACGACGCAATTGCCAACGCTATATCATTTTTTGATCGAATTGATGCCAGAATCAGTTTTATCACAAATGTTTTACCAGTACCTCCTGGCGCATCCAAAAAGAAAATTTCTCAAACGTTGTTATCGACACAATGCATTATCGTATCATAAATGTCTTTTTGTTCCGACGTTAACTTGGAAATGTTATTTTGTACATACGACAATAGATCACTCGTACTGTAACTTTGTTCACGATCCAATTCTACACATGTCGAAACAGCAGCGATACGGTTAGGTGAAGGCATTCCCAAATCCTGAAGAGGTTTGTTTGCCATACGTACGCACAAATCTTCTATAATAACTAAAGTGTAGTTATAAATTTCTGATGTAAGATCAAAAGTCATATCTGACGTCTCTAACTGTTTTCGATGGAGTATATCTTCGGACATTTTTGACTTATATTTTTCCCATAACTCTGTAGGAGCTGATGGAGAGCAAGTTGTTAAAATGATGCCAAACAATGCACGAATTTGTCTTGGGGTTGACGTTTCGCACGCGTCATTGATGCAGTTATCCCAGTGTTGGTCATTCTCCAATAAATTCAGAGCTTGGCATGCACTACGGTAAGTGTCATGAATAGTACCGTTTACAGTTCTCAAATACTCAAAGGATGTCGGACCGGGTACATTCACCAAAAGCAGGCGTAGAAAGAAGCATTCATGTTGATTGGGGTGAACGGTGTAGAGTCTTCCTATCGTGGTATCTTTGAAGATGGTAGGTTGGCCGTCGACTGACTTACCCTGTTTTCGACGTTCAAATACTTTATTTTTAGTATTCCACGTGTAATACGAAGGCACTTCAGTATACAGCAGTTTTTTTTGCAAAAGAATCATTTTTGCAAAGCGAAAAAAAAGCTGTTAATGTTGTATCACCGTCAAAGCAAAAATGACGACAACTAACTTCATGACGTCAGTCAACACAGAAACATGACGTCACCTGACAGACAGACAGACACACAGACAGACAACTTATTTTTATATATATAGATATATATATATATATATATATATGTATATATATATATATATATATATATATATATATATATATATATATATCTGTATATATATATATATATATATATATATATATATATTTATATATATATATATATATATATATATATATATATATATATATATATATATCTTCTATATATATAAAAATATCTTCTATATATATATATATAGATAAAATATCTTCTATATATATATATATATATATATATATATATATATATATATATATATATATATATATATATATATATATTTATATATATATATATATATATATATATATATATATATATATATATATATATATATATATATATATATATATATATACATATATATATATATATATATATATATATATATATATATATATATATATATATATATATATATATATATATATATATATATATATATATATATATATATATATATATATATATATATATATATATATATATATCTATATTCACAGGTGGGACACAGGGACACAACTATGATGGCGCGTAACTAATATGGCGCGTAACGACTTGCACCCAGGGGGGCGCGGAGCACCCCCACCAACTAGGTGATGGAGTGGCACGAAGCACCACCCCAACAGCTAGTGTATGATAAAATGTATCAAAGGAATGCCACGGGCCAGCCAAATATTGCTGTGGTGGTGTGAATTGACATGCTGTTTCATGAAGTGGTTGGCTTGCAAAAACGTAAATCAAGGGTGTTAAAGTATAATTTTTTTTTAGAGAATTTCTGAAAAATACCTTAAGAATGGTAATATGTATCAACTGGATGTCAAGGGCCAGCCACTTATTGTCACGGCGGTGTGAATTGACATGGTGTATCACGAAGGGAAGGCTTGCAAAAACACGAAGCAATAGGTTTAAAGCATAATTTTTATAAGAAAACATATGAAAAAAAGCCTTAGGAACGATAATATGCATCAGAGGGATTGAAAAGGCCAGACACATACTGCCACGGTGGTATGAATTGAAATGTTGTTTCAAGAGGAGGTTGCTTGCGAAAACAAGAACCAGTGGACTTAAAATATAAATTTTTTCAAAAAATGACCTGAAAAAAGCCTTAGGATTGATGATATATATTTCAGGGATGTCAGGGGCCAGCCATATATTGCCATAGTGGCACGAATTGACATGGTATATCATGAGGGGTGGCTTGCGAAAAGACGAAGCAATGGACTTAAAGCATAATTTTTATCAAGAAAATATCTGAAAAATGCCTTAAGAATGGTAAAATGTATCACTTGATGTCATGCGAGAGCAAAGGTGGCATAAATTGTCAGAAAATAATACCAACAAAGTATACTTCTTAATATGGCTTAAGTCTACCACTAACAAGATTATGCAAAATACAATGCAAAAAACGATTCAAATGTGCGTTTGTCAACCAGAAAGGTCAGATTGGCCAGAAAGGCCTAGCCCTTGCTTATAGAATTGAGTGTTCTAACTACAAGCTCTCAAAAATATGTCTTAATGTGGCTTAGAATTAGCTCTAACGAGATTATGCAAAATACGAAAAAAATTTATTCTAATGTCTACTTATCAATCAGAAAGGCCTAGTCTTGGCTCAATTAAACGAGGCATTTTCATTAAAACTTCTCTAAAAAATCTCTTATTATGGCCTAAATTTATGTCTAATAACGACCCTTCTCCCCTGGAATTGGATGCTATGGCCCCCAACTTTCTTTATTTCACCGTGTTTTGCTTATATTTTATATTTATCAACCTTATCACGTTTTGGTTTCTGTTTGTTGAAATTTAAGCGTTTTTTTCTTAGATTTCAGGATTTTGTAATGCTTAGGATGCTTGGCAATCAGGGATTCATAGTCTTGTCTCAAAAAAACCAGACATTTTCACTAAAACCTCTTAGAAATACCTCTTAATATGGCTTAAATTTATATCTAATAACATCCCTCCCACTGGAATTTATTGCTAGAGTTCCGGCCTTTCTTTCATTCACGGTTTTTTAGTCATATTTTATCCTTTATCAGCTTTTCACCATTTTCACGTTCTTTAGTTCATGGTTTTGCTCATACTTTATTAGCTTTTTCACGTTATGTTTTTCTGTTTATTGAGTTTCAATTGCTTTTTTCTGTGATTCCTTCTGATGTTTGACAATCATGAATGTATAGTCTTGGCTCAAAGAAACGAGGTATTTTCATTAAAACCTCTCAAAAGTGCCTCTTAATATGGCTTAAATGTACCTCGAATAACAACCCTCCCCCCTGGAATTGATTGCTAGGGTTCCCCCTTTCTTTCATTCACACTTTTTAGCTATCATATTATCCTTTATCAACTTTTTCAAGTTTTGTTTTTCCGTTTGTTGAGTTTTAACTCCTTTATTCTTTGATTTCATGATTTTATACTGTTTTTTATTAATAAAAATTTTGTGTACATTAAAAAGTCTCTGGGTTATGTAACATCCCACGTTCGCGCCGTGATTACACAACAGTCACACTTGCGCCGCCATGACGTAACACCCATGTATGTTCCACTCTCAATTACAAGTGGGGGTTCCAAACGGGCTCTGAAGAAACAAGTCACGCGAGATTACTCCATTCTAAGTTACAATCGGGGGCTCACCACGTGACTAGAGCATCCCCGTTGGAATTGTTTGCTAGGGTCCCGTTGGAATTGACTTCTGAGACCCCGTTGGAATTGGGTGCTATTGGCCACTTTGGAATAGCTCACTAGGGCTCCCTAGTGAGCTCACTAGCTCACTAGGGCTCCCACTCTGAATTGGTTGCTTGTGCCCAGTTGGAATTTATTGCTAGGGCTCCCGTTGGAATTAACTGCTAGAGCCTCGCTGGAAAGGCTTGCTAGGGCCCGGCATCGTTAAGGTTCCCCCACTGGCAGGCCACAAAGTTATTCTCCTGGCCGTTTTATGTCTTTTATGTAAATTGCATAACAACCAAAGAGATCTTGAAGAGAAAGTTTTCATAAGTAAACGAAATATCCTGTATCATACAATAATCAGCTTTACTATACCATTCCATAAGAAATATTTGTGACATAGTATTGCGTGTGACCCAGGTGTGCATAATAACGACTTATGGGGTTATTAGCTCCATTTGTATACTCCCTATCTGTGTGTTTGGATTTGGTTATAGCACATTATTAACATTTATAGAGAATCTTGACTACAATTCGAAAAGCTAATGGAAGGCTAGTTTAACATTAAGAAAAAATAATCATTCACTAGCAAAATACTAGCTATTTGCAATATCTACAGCATAAGTAATACACCTCTCAATCAGCAATGTATTCAATTAAAGCGGAAAGCACCACAAGGAAGTCCCAGAAATGCTAAATCACCCAAAAATGTTATTGTTTCAGCACAGTATAAATGTTGAAAATTTTTGAGCAGCATAAATGATTGAGCACTTTTTTAACGTTTTCCTACCTGGTTTACTCGTCATTCCTAGTTGATATGACGCATCATTTAACTTAACTTAACCTGACCTAGATTATTTAGGTTAGGTGTAGGTTCCACCATGATTGGTATAGTCCCCTAACCTAACCTACTACAAGTTAAATGAACAAAATCAGTTTCACGAGGACAAAAATAAATGTACCGATTTAACAAAGAGAAAAAACAATATACATCAAGTTTCAAGAAAAAAATCAGCACACAACAAGTTCCACGAACAAAAATCAGCTTGCAACAAGTTCATTAAACTAAGTATCAGTTTCACGAGGATAAAATCAATTTAAAAGTATTGTGAAGAGAAAAATCAACATGCAACAAGTTTCACGAGCAAAAATCAGCACGCATCAAGTTTCACGAACAAAATCAGCAAATACCAAGATTCATGAACAAAATCAGTTTTACGAGAAGAAATCATCGTAAAGAGAAAATATCAACATTCAACAAGTTTCAGAAACAAAAAATCAGAACGCAGGAGTGGAACTGGAACTGGAATGATTATTGGAACTGATGGGACCTGAACTGGAATTGGTTGAACTTTGGAATAGGGGCAGAAGTGGGGGAACCTGAACTGATGCAACCGAGCTAGATTTTGAGCTGGGACTGGAGTGGGCATTGTAAGAACTCGAATCGGTTGATCCGGTGCGGAAGTCAGTAGAATCAGATGTTAAACCGTTGTAACCAGGAGTCAAAAGTGGGGTTAGAATAAGATGTTGAGCCGTTGTAACCAGGAATCAAAAGTGGGGGAAACTGAAGTAGTTATTACTTTATTATAAGAAGTCTAAAAATGTTTTAGGAATGATGAGGGGTGCCAGAGGGCCGGTTATAGTGTGATACAGTGAAATCAATTGCTTGGACTAACACCTTTTACAGCTTAAAGATAAGGTAGTAAGGTGGAAGTGGTAAAGGAACTTTTAGCGGTGGGGGGACTGAAATCTAACACCCAGTCAAAGAAATGAGGCATTATCATGAATAACTTTCAGAAATAACTCTGACTATGGTTTAAGTTTATCTCTAATGACAACCCCCCCCCTCTGCAATTGCTTGCTAAGGTGAGCTAGCCACATATTGTCACAGTGACGTGAATATGCAGACCCTTTCCTAAACAGATCTTGATATAGTTGAAATTTTTTCTAGTAACAGGTATCCTCTCTGAAATTGAGAAGGTTCTGCCGCATACGGTCACGGTGGCGAGAAGATTCATAGTCTGGGATAAAAGAATCGTGGTATTTTCATTAGGATATCTCAGAAATGGCTCTTAATAAGGATTATATTTATCCCTAATAACAAGCCCCCCCCTCTAGAATTGGCTCAAAGAAACGTGGCATTTTCATTAAACATTCAGAAATAACTGAATGCAAAAATGTGTTTCTTTATCTTGCTGTTGCGTCTAGTGGAGCAATAGAAACAACACATTTTCATTAATAACTCTCAGAAATACATCTTAACACAGCTTAAATTTACCTCTAATATCAACCCTCCACCCCACCCTCCCTTGAATTGGTTTTTAGAACTCCCGCCTTTCTTTAATTCACGCGCTTATATTTTACCTTACATACGGTTTTCCATATTTTGTTTTTCCATTGTTGAGTTTTAACTGCTTTTCCCGTCATTTCTTGATTTTATAACGTTTTTAATTAATAAAAGTGGTATGAACAGTAAAATACCTTCATTATTTAGATTTCTTGTTCCAGGACGCATCTTCAATATATTTCAGTAAAGCAATATCAGCTTCTTTTGACCTATGTACATAGCTATACTCGTTCAAGATTGCCTCTAATATTAGTGCTAAATTTTTAGCAATCGATTTTATGTCAATTATTGCAGCTATATCGGAACATGCAAGCAATTTAATTGTTCTAGAAGGCGGGCAGGGATTTTTCCGTGCGTGCTGTAGGTTATCATGAAGAAGGTATTCCTCCAATAATAATATTCGAAAGGCTTTCATAGTCCAACTGTCTAGTGCTCCATTCCCATTCGAATGGTAACGCAGACAAAAAACTTAGATTATATAGGTTCCCTGAAAAAAAATGCATTGAAAGAAAATGAAATCTAATAAAAACGCAGAGAAAGAAAAAACACCTTGAAAGAAAATGAAAACCTGACGAAAATAAAGACCCACGTGTGTACCTTAATTACTTAAAACCCTACATGTGCCTCCATCACGTAACACCCTGTGTTTTCACTACCATTAGGTAAACCTTAGGCGTGCACCATCATTACGCCATCCTCAATAAATCTAGCAAGTCACATAAGATTACGTTATCTATATATATAAAAATAAGTTGTTTGTTTGTCCTTTGACTGACGTCATGTTTGTGTGTTGACTGATGTCATGTTTGTCAACTGACGTTATTATACGTCTTTGTAGAGGCTTAATGCTCTGCCATCAAATTTGCGAATATATTATTATTATTATTATTATTATTATAAGGATTGAGAATTATGCCGTCATGAAGTTGTTTGTCGACTGACGTCATGTTTGTCGACTGACGAAATTAGAGACCGGGACACAAATGACGACCGGGACACAGGGACACAACTACAACGGGGACGCCAGGGGGCACAGGGGGGATATATAAATGACGACCGGGACATAGGGAATGTTCGATTAGCAATCACCATCAACAAAGCATCAACATCAAAGCTCAATCACCATCATCATTATAATAATGAGGTATAGATCTGAATCCAGATCATTTTTCCCTTGGACAATTATATGTTGTATGTTCAAGAGTCGGTAAACCTGACAATCTATTTATATGCAGAGACAATGGGACAGCGAAGAATGTTGTATATTCGCAAGTTTTACAAACATATATATCTCTATCTATATTCACAGGTGGGACAGGGGGACACAAACACAATGGCGCGTAACTATCAAATAGCGCGAAAAAAGCTAAAAAAAGAAAAAACCTAAAAAGAAAAAAACTTTAAAAAAGGAAAAAAACAAAAAGGTAAAAAACTAAAAAGAAAAAAACACCCGGACACAAATGACGACCGGGACACAGGGAATATAAATGACGACCGGCACACAGGGACAAAACTACAACGGGGACGCGGGGACACAGGGATATATATAAATGACGACGGGGACACGGGGAATGTTAGATTAGCAATACCATCAACAAAGCTCAAGGGCAATCATTAGAATAATGAGGTATAGATCTGAATACGGATTGTTTTTCCCATGGACAATTGTATATTGCATGTTCAAGAGTCGGTAAACCTGAAAATCTATTTATATGCACAGACAATGGGACAGCGAAGAATGTTGTATATTCGCAAGTTTTATGTAGTTAAAAACATATATATATATATATATATATATATATATATATATATATATATATATATATATATATATATATATATATATATATATATATCTATCTATATTCACAAGTGGGACACAGAAAAACAACCACAATGGCGCGTAACTAATATGGCACGTAACGACTTACGCACGCGAGGGGGGGGGCTAGGGGGGCGCCCAATAAATCCATCAATTCACACAAGATTGCGTCACACCTCACTTTAGCACCGTCACTACGCAACACCCATGTATGTCCTTCTCAGCTACAACCGGGGATTCCCCTCTTGACTAGCGGACTCTATCAAGTTCCATTGCGTAATAAGCACCGGCATCTCTTACAAAACATTCCCTATTACCTATAATGCACCTCTATCTCTTAGTAAACACCCCCTATTATTTAACAACCAAAGAAATTCTGATTTGGCGGTGATTCTTTAGAAAACCTTGCTATGTGTTTCTAAAACCTTCCTATAGCTGCCTTTACAAAGCATCCTATAGCTGCCTTTAGAAAGTTTCCTATGGCTGCCTTTAAAAAACTTCCTATGCCACATAACGTACAGGTGTACTATGCCGTTACAGGTGCGCCATAGTATCTTATTAGACTCAAGTGAATCTAATAATGTCTCTAGTGACTAGTATCTTTAGGTTTACCCCCTGTTTGTGTTCCCGGAGTCATCATTCTGTCACTACTAATGAAGTGCAGAGTTAAAAGCTTAGCTCAAATGTGCAAAAAACAAACGCAAATACCTTACCCTATCATCAACATCTAACATTAACCCGAAAAGTATTTTCCTTCTTCCTCTACCCATTAAATGAATAAAAAATTTCAATTAAAACTGAAAAGGAACATTAAGACCAAACACAATTTATTTTAACTCCAGTTCGTTTTTTGCTTTATTTATTTTTTAATAGTAATTTCTGAGTGCTTTGAGGTTTAATTGCTATTGGACTTTATTTCTGCTGGTCTTGAAATTAAAATGCTATGACTCTTTTACTTCACAGGTAATTTCACAGGTAAAATTGTCGGCAAAGAGAAAGCAAGACATATAAAAAGAATTTCGTATAAAAATTCTAACAAATTCCCCAGTGAAAAATTTCCCCTCAGAAGTTCAACCCCGGAAACTTCCCTTCCCATGGAAAGTATTCCTTAATCTTTATTTAAGTAAAATGGGCAGAACAGGTCGGCCATTTTAAAGGGGGGTGACGAGCAACCGGTTATTTGTACCCATCAGAGTCCAACTATAGATATAGAAGATTAATCTTATTGAAATCTGCTTGATGTAAGCGTGACAAAATTTAATAACAGAGAAAGGGAGGAGACAGTAATTTAAGGAACTGAAAACATTCCGGCAAATCTTGTATTTCCCAAGCTGTAATGTAGAAAAACGATTTTTATTCATATAACTGCTAATCAACATAAACAGAATGAACTTGTCACTGAATCAACTTAGCAACAAAAGGCAGACAAACGATGACCTTGATGAGTCAATCGTAGTTTAAGAAGGTATAGATATTAGCCACATGACTCTTGATGCTGTGTCCGTGTGGACAAGTCGTGCAGTTTTTTTTAATGACATAGTCTAGTGTTTTTTCAAACATTAGTTTAAAACCTTGAAACCTCTTGCTTAAAGACAGTGATTCAAGCATCTTTAGAACCTCTGAAGCAGAAAATTTACGCATGTCAATCATCCCCAGAATTTCTACTGCAGTGCCAGACCTTTCCTCAGAATTTTCAGAGACCCACCCGTAAAAACAGTTCAAAAATGTATCCCATCTTTCGAACTTGTTTTCTATCAAATACGCACACACAGTTTTGGAAAACTGAAGAAAATCGTTGATATCAAAATCCACAATAAAATCAGGACCTTTCCTCCCTTTCACAATAAGTATAGCAATCTCATTCATAGCTATTTTCTTTTGGGCATTGCAATCATAGGTTGTAAAAATGAGCTCAAGTACTTTCAAGTCTTTTTCTTTAGCAAATTTATCAAGCAAGTGTTCCGCTATCGTTTCCTTGATTCCTAGAAAATTGTATTTATCAACAACATAACTAAAGGTCTCCAGGGTAATTACACTCATATCAGGGATTCTGCCTTCTTCATAGCACCCAATAATAGCTTTCATAGCATTGAAATCGACGTCATCGGCCACGACGATGTTTGTTCGCTTTTCGAGCATGTCATGATCAAACATTTTTCTAAATACATCACTGGTTGTTGTTAAAAGGATCTTCTGGGCCGTAATGTTTCCATTTTTACATTGAATCGTAATAACTGGACCATTTTCCTGCTTCAAATTATCCAAAATCGCAGTAAGAGTTGACATAAAGCTCATTGTTTTGAAGTTGTAGCTAGGATGTCTAGAAAAGCATTCTAAACTTCAACATTCTAAACTTCAACAATTTCTACTAAACCTCAAACTTTTGATATTCTGTTTTAAGGTTTTCGAATTGCTTTAATCCATTGTGAAAATATATAGAAATATTTGTGCAATCACCAGTTTTTCACATTTTAAGCAATTTAATAAAATTTAAAAAGAGCCTAAATTTTTTTTGCTCGTTTAACGGTAATGACGTGTAACGGGGTAACGGTAAAGATAGTGTACGGATAGACGGACGGAGACTACATTTTAATATAAGGCTTTGTATATGCACAGACAATGGGATAGCGAAGAATGTTGTATATTCACAAGTTTTACGCAGTTAAAAACATTTATATATATATATATATATATATATATATATATATATATATATATATATACTAGCTGTTGGGGTGTATTTATATATACTAGGTGTATATACTATATATACTAGGTGTTGGGGTGGCGCTTAGCGCCACCCCAACACCTAGTTGGTGGGGGCGCTTCGTGCCACACCCAGAGCCACCCCCCCCCCCCCCAGCGCGCGTAAGTCGTTACGCACCATTGTAGTTGTGTCCCTGTGTACCACCTATGAATATAGATAGATATATATATATGTGTTTTGAACTACGTAAAACTTGCGAATATACAACATTCTCGGCTTTCCCATTGTCTGTGCATATACAAAGCCTTATGTACTAATAACGACGTCATATGCAAACGCTCTTTTTACAAACAAACAAACATGCATACACAAAACTCGTTTTTATATAGATAGATAGATAGATAGATACAATACAAATTAACTGCGTAAAACTAGCGAATATATAACATTCTTCACTGTCCAATTGTCGCTGCATATAAATAGATTGTCAGGTTTACCGACCCTCGAACATGCAACGTACAATTGTCCATGGGAAAAACAATCAGTATTAAGATCAATACCACATTTTTCTAATGATTGACCTTGAGCTTTGTTGATGGTGATTGCAAATGCTAATCGAATTGGGAATTGCAATCTTTTAAATTGAAAAGGCAGATCCGTTGGAATCACGGGAATGCGAGGAATAAGAACAGCCTCACCCTCAAAAGGCCCTGTCAAGATTGTGGCCTCTATTACGTTTTCCATTGTTTTTTTTTTAAGGAAAGTCGCGTGCCATTGCAAAGCTTTGGTGGGTTGATATTTCTTAACAGTATTATTGGTACGCCTATTTTTAGTTGTAGCACGTGTGGTGGAAACCCTGAAAGATCCACGGAATTTAAAAATTCAGATGGATAATTAGCCGCCTCAATTGGTTCAAAAACTGTGTCGACTGACTTGTAAAGGACTGCCTGGTCTCAAATCTTGGTCAAAACAATATTGTTGATTTCGTGGACGTCTATATTTTTGGGTGCAAGAATCGCTCTTTCACTTAGCCATTAATCATTTTTATAATTGTTTAGAATATTCGGAAATACTTTTTCAATCAACTAATTTTTGGACGTCACTAAATTACAGAATTCAGCAGTTATTTGTATACGTCCTGAAATTGAGTCTACTGGGAGCTTTCCGTTTCCAATTGCCAGCCATTCATCTGAAAATGTTTGACCAGAGTCATCGTTTTGCAATCGGACATGCATATTTGTAGTTAATTTTAATGTCTTTACGTGTGCCCATAAATTAGAATTTTTCAGGCAAGCATTCATTTCGTCTGCAGGGGTTGATCTAGGTATTATAGGTAATGTTTGCCTGAAATCTCCCGCAAGCAATATTAATGTGCTGCCAACGGGTTTCAAATTCCCTCGCAAATCTTTCAAACATCGATCCAGAGCCTCGAGCGATATTTTGTGTGCCATTGTGCACTCGTCCCAAATAATAAGTTTGCATTGCTGCAATACTTTACCCGTCCCAGATGATTTGGAAATATTGCACGTGGGAGTTTCTGTAGAATGCAAATTCAGAGACAATTTCAAAGCGGAATGAGCAGTTCTTCCACCAGGTAGCAGCATTGCGGCTATTCCGGACGACGCAATTGCCAACGCTATATCATTTTTTGATCGAATTTATGCCAGAAACAGTTTTATCAGAAAAGTTTTACCAGTACCTCCTGGTCCATCCAAGAAGACAATTTCTCCAACGTTGTTATCGACACAATGCATTATCGTATCATAAATGTCTTTTTGTCCCGACGTTAACTTGGAAATGTTATTTTGTACATACGACAATAGATCACTCGTACTGTAACTTTGCTCACGATCCAATTCTACACATGTTGAAACAGCAGCGGTACGATTAGGTGAAGGCATTCCCAAATCCTGAAGAGGTTTGTTTGCCATACATACGCACAAATATACTATAATAACTAATGTGCAGTTATAAATTTCTGATGTAAAATCAAAAGTCATATCTGACGTCTCTAACCGTTTTCGATGGAGTATATCTTAGGATATTTTCGATTTATATTTTTCCCATTACTCTGTAGGAGCTGAAGGAGAGCAAGTTGTTGGTATGATTCCAAACAATGCACGAATTTGACTTCGAGTTGACGTTTCGCACGCGTTATTGATGCAGTTATCCCAGTGTTGGTCATTCTCCAATAAATTCAGAGCTTGGCATGCACTACGGTAAGTGTCATGTATATTACCGTTTACAGTTCTCAAATACTTAAAGGACGTCGGACCGGGTACATTCACCAAAAACAGGCGTAGAAAGAAGCATTCATGTTGATTGGGGTGAACGGTGTAGAGTCTTCCTATCATGGTAACTTTGAAGATGGTAGGTTGGCCGTCAACTGACTTACCCTCTTTTCGACGTTCAAATACTTTATTTTTAGTATTCCACGTGTAATACGAAGGCACTTCAGTATACAGCAGTTTTTTTGCAAAAGTATCATTTTTGCATAGCGAAAAGAAAGCAGTTAACTTTGTATCTGGTGGATTCAGGGCTCGTTTTTGCACGCTGGATTTCGAAAAATAAACACGTTGACCATTCTGTAAATGTACCGCTAAGTGATCAACAGCTGGACTACGTTCATGTATCGAAAATGAAAGAATTCGCCAAACAGCTTCATTACTGCTTATGTATCTTCCAGCCTGATATTGTACGATTTCGTCGATATCTTTGATTTCGGATTGCAAGCCAAAAACTGCCATGTCACTGCCTTTGTTGACGTATTTACATATGTATTACATTGCCTTTACGGAGTTACAGTATTCAACGTTTATGTTGCATTAAATGTTTTGATAGTAATGGGGAATATGGAACAACCCACTGGTTATCTACTTCGATGGTGGTACCGTTACGCTTCTTTATTATTGCTGTTTTACCGCCATCTTCAGTAGATCTTCTTCTATATTGTGGGTAACCATCATTGCCAGTAATTGTGTTGGGTACTAAAAGTCGATGATATTGCTTTGTGAACCTTCCTTTGGCCATGCATGGTGAATTTTCGTTAAGTGCACCACAAGGTCCATGTATCATATTTTTTACAACAATATCATATAACCCCTTATCGACATTTTCATCAGATATTTTCAGCGGAAATCATATCATCACTTTTATTAGAAGTAATTTTATAATGTAGCCAGATTAGTATATGTGCATGTGGCAATCCTCGTTTTTGCCAGTACACTGAGTACATCCAGCATCGCACTGACCCAAACACTTCAAGTTTTACTATATAGTTTATCAGTGATTTCAACTTTTGCCGGAAGACACGGGCCGTAATGTCATGTCTATGAACCGCCGATTGGCCTTGAAGTAAAAGCTGCTGTATCTCGTCCCAAGATTGATTACATGTAAATGTAATCAATAAATCTGGACGACCATAGAGACGAACATACGCAATAGCATCTTAAGCATGTTCATGCATATGACGGGGACTGCCAGCATATGACGAAGGTAAAATCGTTAATCTTCCAACGTTTGTGGTATTACCGTCATTTACAACTGCTTCTCGCAAATGAATGTATTTTTCAGAGCAGAGCTTGGTCTGATTCAGACGGATAAATAGCAAACGTTCTGCTTCAATTTTTGCATACATATCAACGATGTATTGGTGAAACAATTGACGGCATTTTAAAATATAATTGTCTTCATCCTGCCAAATCATTAGTCTATAGGAATAATAATGCACTGCACTGCATTTCTTATTCATTTCTTTGTTAGTGGCTGGATTTATCAATTTAATATTAAAGTGATAGCCGTCGACTCCATCCAAAAAAATGATAGGATATTGTAGGGCATCGTAGCATCGATGAGTTTCAGCAATTCTTACCAACTGAGCGTTTCGCTTATGAAGAATAATATCTCGAGGTAAAAACTGATCACCGACCATAACGATTGCCACTTCGTCGATAGTTGGAGCATTGTATTTACGCACATTTTGGCCAGGAGGCGTTTTGTCAGCGGAAATAACAATTTTATGCGTTTCAGTAGGCACCAAATTGATGGCTGTTTTGAACAGACGCACAAAATTATTATTTTCGTGGAAAAGATCTTGAGCAATTGCGAAACAATTGTCCTTTCAACGTCGGGAGAAATTTCGCAACGTGCATTCAATTCAGAATTTCTATCACTGATGAAGTACAATTGTAAAAATGTATGATTCTCGCCTAAGAATGGTAGAAGGGACCCTGCTCTATGATAAATTTACACTTTTACTTTGAAAGTAGGCATGCATTGATCTGGATTTTCAATTTGGGCACCAAACGACGTCATTTGGAAACATGAGTTATATTTTCTGATTTTTGAAAAAAAAAAACGCTTAGATTCTGACGTAGTTCCAGTAAGCAAAGTCTTCATTGGCTCTGGGGGTGCAGCTAGTTGAGAAAGTTTAACTTTTCCTGAGGCGCAACACATTCCCATTGCTTCACCATTAAATTTCAAGGCCTTTCAGTAGGGACAAATTTTAAACATAGTCCCGATTTGAACAAATCTACTATAATCATCGACTGGGCTGTACCTGAATGCCACGCGATAATTTTCACGTTGCTCTTGTGATTCATCGGCACGCTTTCTTTTGGCATTATCTCTTGAAGCCGCAAGCCTGTTTTCACGTGGCTCTTGTGATTCCTCGGCACACCTTCTTTTTTCCCTTTCTCTTTTAGCAGCAAGTCTGGTTTCGCGTTGCTCTCGTAAGTTCCTCGACACACTTTCGTTAACGGAAATTGCAAATTCCTAATCTGGAATTATCTCTTGAAGCCGCAAGCCTGTTTTCACGTTGCTCTTGTGATTCCTCGGCACGCTTTCTGTTCTTACTTTCTCTATCAGCCGCAATCCTGTTTTCTTGCTGTTCTTGTGATTCCTCGGCACGCTTTCTTTTCTTACTTTCTCTATCAGCTTGCTGCTGATAGAACTTGCTGCTGATAGAGAAAGTCAGAAAAGAAAGCGTGCTGAGGAACTATCAGCAGCAAGTTTTTTGGCATCGACTCTTTGAGCATCTTCTTCAGTCATTGTAAACTTAAACATTAATAGATTTCTACGTGAACATATGTCTTATATAACTTGAATGACGTCACCTTCAAAGCAAAAATGACGACCACTAATTTCATGACGTCAGCCGACACAGAAACATGACGTTACCTGATCCACAGATCCACAGACAGACAACTTATTTTTATATATATAGAAGATATATATATATATATATATATATATATATATATATATATATATATACTATATATATATACTACATATATATACATATATATATATATATACATATATATATATATATATATATATATATATATATATATATATATATATATATATATATATATATATATATATATATATATATATATATATATATATATATATATATATATATATATATATATATATATATATATATATATATATATATATATATATATATACGCGCGCGTAAGTCATTACGCGCCATATTAGTTACGCGCCATTGTAGTTGTGTCCCTGTGTCCCACCTGTGAATATATATATATATATATATATATATATATATATATATATATATATATATATATATATATATATATATATATATATATATATATATATATATATATATTTAACTACGTAAAACTTGCGAATATACAACATTCTTGGCTGTCCCATTGTCTGTGCATATAAATAGATGGTCAGGTTTACCGACTCTTTAACATGCAACATATAATTGTCCATGGGAAAAACAATCTGGATTCAGATCTATACCTCATTATTCTAATGATTGCCCTTGAGCTTTGTTGATGGTGATTGCTAATCGAACATTCCCTGTGTCCCCGTCGTCATTTATATATCCCCCTGTGCCTCCCGGAGTCCCCGTTGTAGTTGTGTCACTGTGTCCCGATCGTCATTTATATTCCCTGTGTCCCCGTCGTCATTTTTATATCCCCTTGTGCCCCCTGGCGTCCCCATTGTAGTTGTGTCCCTGTGTCCCGGTCGTCATTTATATTCCCTGTGTCTTGGTCGTCATTTGTGTCCCGGTGTCCCAGTCTGTAATTTCTCTTTGAGTGTCACGGTCATCTTTAATATTCCCTGTGTCCCGGTGTCCCGGTCGTCATTTTTGTCCCGGTCGTCATTTTTGTTCTGGTTTCCCGGTCTGTATTTTCTCTTTGAGTGTCCCGGTCGTCATTTATATTCCCTGTGTCCCGGTCGTCATTTGTGTCCCTGTTCTTTGTTGATGGTGACTTCTAATCGAACATTCCTTGTGTCCTGGTCGCTTTCTCTTTGAGTGTCCCGGTCGTCATTTATATTCCCTATGTCCCAGTGTCCCTGTCGTCATTTGTGTCCCGATGTCCCGGTCGGTAATTTCGTCAGTCGACAAACATGACGTCAGTCGACACACAAACATGACGTCACTCGACAGACATAACACACAGACAACTTATCTATTCTATCTATATATCTATCTATCTATCTATATATATAAAAATAAGTTGTCTGTCTGTGGATCTGTGTGTCTGTCAGGTGACGTCATGTTTCTGTGTCGACTAACGTCATGAAGTTAGTTGGTGTAATTTTTACTATGACGGTGACGTCATTAAAGATATTTAAGACATATATGTTCACGTAGAAATCTATTAATGTTTAAGTTTAAAATGACTGATGAACTTACAATGGCAAAAGCCGATGAAGATGCTCAAAGAGTCTATGCCAAAAAACTTGCTGCTGATAGAGAAAGTCAGAAAAGAAAGCGTGCCGAGGAATCAAAAGAACAGCAAGGAAACAGGCTTGAGGCTGATAGAGAAAGAAAGAACAGAAAGCGTGTCGAGGAACTACCAGAGCAACGTGAAAGCAGACTTGCTGCTAAAAGAGAAAGTGTAAAAAGAAGGCGTGCCGAGGAATCTCAAGAACAGCAAGAAATCAGGCTTGCTGCTGATAGAGAAAGTAAGAAAAGAAAGCGTGCCGAGGAATCACAAGAACAGCAAGAAATCAGGCTTGCTGCTGATAGAGAAAGTAAGAAAAGAAAGCGTGCCGAGGAATCAGAGCAACCTGAAAGTTATCGCCTGGCATTCAGGTACAGCCCAGTCGATGATTATAGCTTGAGTAGATGTGTTCAAATCGGGACAATGTCTAAAATTTGTCCCTATTGCAAGGCCTTGAAATTCAATGGTGAAACAATGGGAATGTGTTGCGCCTCAGGAAAAGTTAAACTTCCTCTATTGGCTGCACCACCAGAGCCATTGAAGACTTTCCTTACTGGAACTACGTCAGAATCTAAGGGTTTTTTGTCAAAAATCAGAAAATACAACTCATGTTTCCAAATGACGTCGTTTGGAGCCCTAATCGAAAATCCAGATCAATTTATGTCTACTTTCAAAGTAAAAGGGCAAATTTATCATAGAGCAGGGTCCCTTCGACCATTCTCGGGCGAGAATCATAAATTTTTACAATTGTACTTCATCAGTGATAGAAATTCTGAATTGAATGCACGTTACGAAATTTCTCCCAACGTTGAAAGGACAATCGTTTCCCAATTGCAACATCTTTTCCACGAAAATAATAATTTAGTGCGTCTGTTTAAAACAGCCATCGATTTGATGCCTACTGATACGCATAAAATTGTTATTTCCGCTGACAAAACGCCTCCTGGCCAACATGTGCGTAGATACAATGCTCCAACTATCGACGAAGTGGCAATCGTTATGGTCGGTGATCAGTTTTTACCTCGAGATATTATTCTTCATAAGCGAAACGCTCAGTTGTTAAGAATTGCTGAAACTCATCGATGCTACGATGCCCTACAATATCCTATCATTTTTTGGGATGGAGCCGACGGCTATCACTTTAATATTAAATTGATGAATCCAGCCACTAACAAAGAAATGTATAAGAAATACAGTGCAATGTATTATTATTCCTATAGACTAATGATTCGGCAGGATGAAGAAAATTATATTTTAAAATGCCGTGAATTGTTTCACCAATTTGTCGTTGATATGTATGCTAAAATTGAATCAGAACGTTTGCTATATATCCACCTGAATCAGACCAAGCTCCGCTCTGAACAAGACATTCATTTGCGAGATGCAGTTATAAATGACGGTAATACCACAAACGTTGGAAGATTAACAATTTTACCTTCGTTATATGCTGGCAGTCCCCGTCATATGCATGAATATGCTCAAGATGCTATTGCGTATGTTCGTCTCTATGGTCGTCCAGATTTATTTATTACATTTACATGTAATCAATCTTGGGACGAGATACTGCAGCTTTTACTTCAAGGCCAATCGGCGGTTCATAGGTATGACATTACGGCCCTTGTCTTCCGGCAAAAGTTGAAATCACTGATAAACTACATAGTAAAACTTGAAGTGTTTGGGTCAGTGCGATGCTGGATGTACTAAGTGGAATGGCAAAAACGAGGTTTACCACACGCACATATACTAATCTGGCTACATAAAAAAATTACTTCGAACGAAATTGATGATGTGATTTCCGCTGAAATACCTGATGAAAATGTCGATAAGGGGTTACATGATATTATTGTAAAAAATATGACACATGGACCTTGCGGTGCACTGAACGAAAATTCACCATGCATGGCCAAAGGAAGGTGCACAAAGCAATATCCTCGACTTTTAGTATGAAACACAATTACTGGCAATGATGGTTACCCACAATATAGAAGAAGATCTACTGAAGATGGCGGTAAAACAGCAATAATAAAGAAGCGTAACGGTACCACCATCGAAGTAGATAACCAGTGGGTTGTTCCATATTCCCCATTATTATCAAAAACATTTAATGCACACATAAACGTTGAATACTGTAACTCCGTAAAGGCAATCAAATACATTTGTAAATACGTCAACAAAGGCAGTGACATGGCAGTTTTTGGCTTGCAGCCCGAAATCAAAGATTTCGACGAAATCGTACAATATCAGGCTGGAAGATATATAAGCAGTAATGAAGCTGTTTGGCGAATTCTTTCATTTCCGATACATGAACGTAGTCCAGCTGTTGTTCACTTAGCGGTACATTTACAGAATGGTCAACGTGTTTATTTCACGGAAACCAACGTGCAACAAAGAGCCCTGAATCCACCGGATACAACATTAACAGCTTTTTTTCGCTTTGCAAAAATGATTCCTTTGCAAAAAAACTGCTGTATACTGAAGTGCCTTCGTATTACACGTGGAATACTAAAAATAAAGTATTTGAACGTCGAAAACAGGGTAAGTCAGTCGACGACCAGCCTACCATCTTCAAAGATACCACGATAGGAAGACTCTACACCGTTCACCCCAATCAACATGAATGCTTCTTTCTACGCCTGCTTTTGGTGAATGTACCCGGTCCGACATCCTTTGAGTATTTGAGAACTGTAAACAGTACTATACATGACACTTACCGTAGTGCATGCCAAGCTCTGAATTTATTGGAGAATGACCAACGCTGGGATAACGGCATCAATGACGCGTGCGAAACGTCAAACCCAAGTCAAATTCGTGCATTGTTTGGCATCATTTTAACAACTTGCTCTCCATCAGCTCCTACAGAGTTATGGGAAAAATATAAGTCAAAAATGTCCGAAGATATACTCCATCGAAAACAGTTAGAGACGTCAGATATGACTTTTGATTTTACATCAGAAATTTATAACTACACTTTAGTTATTATAGAAGATTTGTGCGTACGTATGGCAAACAAACCTCTTCAGGATTTGGGAATGCCTTCACCTAACCGTATCGCTGCTGTTTCGACATGTGTAGAATTGGATCGTGAACAAAGTTACAGTACGAGTGATCTATTGTCGCATGTACAAAATAACACTTCCAAGTTAACGTCGGAACAAAAAGACATTTATGATACGATAATGCATTGTGTCGATAACAACGTTGGAGAAATTTTCTTTTTGGATGCGCCAGGAGGTACTGGTAAAACGTTTGTGATAAAACTGATTCTGGCATCAATTCGATCAAAAAATGATATAGCGTTGACAATTGCGTCGTCCGGATAAGCCGCAACATTGCTACCTGGTGGAAGAACTGCTCATTCGGCTTTGAAATTGCCTCTGAATTTGCATTCTACAGAAACTCCCACGTGCAATATTTCCAAATCATCTGGGATGGGTAAAGTATTGCAGCAATGCAAACTTATTATTTGGGATGAGTGCACAATGGCACACAAAAAATCGCTCGAGGCTCTGGATCAATGCTTGAAAGATTTGAGAGGGAAGTCGAAACCCTTTGGCAGCACATTAGTATTGCTTGCGGGAGATTTCAGACAAACATTACCTATAATACCTAGATCAACTCCTCCAGACGAAATGAATGCTTGCCTGAAAAATTCTAATTTATGGGCACACGTAAAAATATTAAAATTAACTACAAATATGCGTGTCCGATTGCAAAACGATGACTCGGGTCAAACATTTTCAGATCAATTGCTGGCAATTGAAAACGGAAAGCCCCCAGTAGACTCAATTTCAGGACATATACAACTACCTGCTGATTTCTGTAATTTAGTGACGTCCAAAAATGAATTGATTGAAAAAGTATTTCCGAATATTTTAAAAAATTCTAAAAATAATAAATGGCTAAGTGAAAGAGCGATTCTCGCACCCAAAATATAGACGTCCACGAAATCAACAATATTGTTTTGACCAAGATTCGAGACCAGGCAGTCCTTTACAAGTCAGTCGACACAGTTTTGGAACCAAATGAAGCGGTTAATTATCCATCTGAATTTTTAAATTCCTTAGATCTTTCAGGGTTTCCACCACACGTGCTACAACTAAAAATAGGCGTATCAATAATACTTTTAAGAAATATCAACCCACCAAAGCTTTGCAATGGCACGCGACTTGCCGTAAAAAAAAACAATGGAAAACCTAATAAAGGCCACAATCTTGACAGGGCCTTTTGAGGGTGAGGCTGTTCTTATTCCTCGTATTCCCATGATTCCAACGGATATGCCTTTTCAATTTAAAAGATTGCAATTCCCAATTCGATTAGCATTTGCAATCACCATTAACAAAGCTCAAGGTCAATCATTAGAAAAATGTGGTATAGATCTTAATACTGATTGTTTTTCCCATGGACAATTGTACGTTGCATGTTCAAGGGTCGGTAAACCTGACAATCTATTTAAATGCAGCGACAATTGGACAGCGAAGAATGTTGTATATTCGCAAGTTTTACGTAGTTAATTTGTATTGTATCTATCTATCTATCTATCTATATAAAAACGAGTTGTATGTATGCATGTTTGTTTGTTTGTAAAAAGAGCGTTTGCATATGACGTCATTATTAGTACATACGGCTTTGTATATGCACAGACAATGGAAAAGCCAAGAATGTTGTATATTCGCAATTTTTACGTAGTTTAACTCCTGCAGACGAAATGAATGCTTGCCCTTTATTAGGAAAACCTAATAAAGGCCACAATCTTGACAGGGCCTTTAGAGGGTGAGGCTGTTCTTATTCCTCGCATTCCCATGATTCCAACGGATCCGCATTTTCAATTTAAAAGATTGCAATTCTCAATTCGATTAGCATTTGCAATCACCATTAACAAAGCTCAAGGTCAATCATTAGAAAAATGTGGTATAGATCTTAATACTGATTGTTTTTCCCATGGAAAATTGTACGTTGCATGTTCGAGGGTCGGTAAACCTGACAATCTATTTATATGCAGCGACAATTGGACAGCGAAGAATGTTGTATATTCGCAAGTTTTACGCAGTTAATTTGTATTGTATCTATCTATCTATCTATATAAAAACGAGTTGTGTGTATGCATGTTTGTTTGTTTGTAAAAAGAGTGTTTGCATATGACGTCATTATTAGTACATACGGCTTTGTATATGCACAGACAATGGGAAAGCCAAGAATGTTGTATATTCGCAATTTTTACGTAGTTTGAAACACATATATAAATCTATCTATATTCACAGGTGGGACACAGGGACACAACTACAATGGAGCATAACTAATATGGCGCGTAACGACTTACGCGCGCGGGGGGGCTTGGGGGGCGCGAAGCGCCCTTCCAACTAGGTGTTGGGGTGGCGCGAAGCGCCACCCCAACAGCTAGTATATATATAAATAAGTTGTCTGTGTGTGTTTGGGTCTGTCGGGTGACGTCATGTTTGTGTGTCGACTGAGGTCATGTTTTCGACTGAAGAAATTACAGACCGGGACATCAGGACACAAATGATGACCGGGACACCCCCACATAGGGAATATAAATGACGACCGGGGCACTCAAAGAGAGAGGGACCGGGACACAAGGAATGTTCGATTAGCAATCACCATCAACAAAGCACCGGGACACAAATGACGACCGGGACACAGGGAGTATAAATGACGACCAGGACATAAGTGAAAAAAAACTAAAAAAAAAATAAAAAAAAGCTAAAAACCACAAAAAACTAAAAGAAAAAAAAGAAAAACTAATAAAAAAACTAAAAAAGCTAAAAAACTAAAAAAACTAAAAAAGAAAAAAAAGAAAAAAAGGAAAAAAATGAAAAATAAAGGAGAAAAACAAAACTAAAAAAATAAAACTAAAAAAAAGAAAAAAGAAAAAAGACTAAAAAAACTAAAAAAAAAAGTTAAAACCAAAAAAAAAACCTAAAAAGAAAAAAGGGGGAAAATACAAAAATTTGTTTCATCATATACTATTTCAAAAACGAATGTATATACAGACCGGGACACCAGGATACAAATGACGACCGGGACACGGGGAATATAAATGACGACCGGGACACAGGGACACAACTACAACGGGGACGCCGGGGGGCACAGGGGGGTATATAAATGACGACGGGGACACGGGGAATGTTCGATTAGCAATCACCATCAACAAAACTCAAGGGCAATCATTAGAATCATGAGGTATAACTAAAAAAACTAAAAAAAGGTAAAAACCTAAAAACTAAAAAAAGACCAATTCAAAAACGAATGTATATACAGACCGGGACGCCGGGACACAAGGATTATAAATGACGCCCGGGACACTCAAAGAGAAATCACAGACTGGGACACCGGGACACAAATGACGACCGGGACACAGGGGAATATAAATGACGACCGGGACACAGGGACACAACTACAACGGGGATGCCGGGGGGCACAGGAGGATATATAAATGACGAAGGCGACACAGGGAATGGTCGATTAGCAATCACCATCAACAAAGCTCAAGGGCAATCATTAGAATCATGAGGTATAGATCTGAATATGGATTGTTTTCCCATGGACCATTATATGTTGCATGTTCAAGAGTCGGTAAACCTGACAATCTATTTATATGCACAGACAATGGGACAGCAAAGAATGTTGTATATTCGCAAGTTTTACGTAGTTAAAATATATATATATATATATATATATATATATATATATATATATATATATATATATATATATATATATATATATATATATAATATATATATATATATATATATATATATATATATATATATATATATATATATATATATATATATATATATATATATATAATGATATATATATATATATCTATATTCACAGGTGGGACATAGGGACACAACTACAATGGCGCGTAACTAATATGGCGCGTAACGACTTACGCGCGTGGGGGGGCTTGTATAAAAATAAGTTGTTTGTCTGTGGGTCTGTCGAGTGACGTCATGTCATCATGTCGTCATGAAGTTAGTTGTCATTTTGTTATGACGATGACGTCATTAAAAGTATTTAAAAAAAATCGTTTAAAGACAAATTTTTAATTGTAAGAAGATCGTGGACGGAAAAATGTTTAATTGTAAAATGACTGAAGAACCTACAATGGCAACAGCCGAGGAAGCTGCTCAAAGAGTCTATGCCAAAAAACTTGCGGCTGATAGAGAAAGTAAGAAAAGAAAGCGTGTCGAGGAATCACAAGAACAGCAAGAAAACAGGCTTGCGGCTAAAGAACGCAAACCGCGCAGTTAGATGAAAATCCACCTGGACAGCGAGAGTCAAAACATATCAAAACTGAAAATGATACCGATGATGATTGGGTTGGGGATTTTGACTTGGATAAGGTCATCAATGCCTACCAGATCTTAGTTAAAAAAACAAAGGTTCGGCGATATGTGTTTCATAGTGACGCTGAAAAATAAAGAAGAAAAAGAAAACTGAAAAAAGAAAAATCGTAAAAAACTAAAAACAACTAAAAAAAAACACTCAAAAGAGAAATTACAGATCGGGACACTAATGACGACCGGGACCGAGGGAATATAAATGACGACCGGGACACTCAAAGAGAAATTACAGACTGGGATACCGGGATACAAATGACGACCGGGACACAGGGAATATAAATGACGACCAGGACACAGGTATTTAAGAATATCGTTCAAAGACAAATTTTTAATTGTAAGAAGATCGTTGAAAGAGAAATTTCTAATTGTAAAATGACTGAAGAACCTACAATGGCAACACCCGAGGAAGCTGCTCGAAACGAATGTATTCAAGCCGAAGTAGCTGAGTTGGTAAAGCGTTATGTTTCAGGTTCTAGGTCCGAGAGGCTCCAGGTTTGAACCTTGGCTTTAGCATTAATACAAAAGAAGAAAAAAACTAAAAAGGTAAAAACTACAAAAAAACACTAAAAGCGCCTTCATGGAAATTTTCTTCCCTCATGATAAGTTCCTCAATGGAAAGATCCTCCCACGTAACCCGCTCCCCCAGCCCATACCCACCCCAACGTGAAAAATTCCCTCTGTAAACTTCATAATAACCATTACTATATCTAAACAATGGTCAAAGTCTGTAACTTGCAGCCCCCCCCCCTGGGGAATGTGGGGATTAAGTCGTCCCCAAAGACCTAATTAATAGGTTTCCGACTAATCTGAAGAGAAAGACTATCTCAAAATTGTGTGAGAAAAAACTCGATAAAAAATGTGTGTGGGAGGGGGACTAGGTGCCCTCTAATTTTTTGGTCCCTTAAAAAGGGCAATAGAACTTTTTTATTCCTCCATTGATAAATAAGTTAATTTTTCAAGATAATCTCCATAGAAAGATCCTCCCACGTAACCCCCCTCCCCCTCCCAAACCCACACCACCCCAATGTGAAAAAGTCCCTCTGTACACTTCTTAATAACCATTACTATATGTAAACAATGGTCAAAGTTTGTAGCCTAACTTGCAGCCCCTCTCCTGGGTAATGTGGGGATTAAGTCAAAGACCTAACTAATAGGTTACCGACTAAGCTGAACAGAAAGGCCATCTCAAAATTTTGACCTAGTTACTTTGGAGAAAAAATGTGCGTGGGAAGGGGACTAGGTGCCTTCTAATTTTTTGGTCCCTTAAAAACGGCACTAGAGCTTTTAATTTCCGTTAGAATTAGCCCTCTCGCAATATTCTAGAACCACAGGGCCGATAAGATCACCCCTGGGATAAAACAAAAAAATAAACACGCTCCACACCCCAACGAATTTTGTATTCTGGCATGGAGTAAAAAATTCCGCAGTTTTGTAGAAAAGATTTTGAAACTTCTGCATTAGGGTGTTCTAATTGGCTGAGTCTGATTTTGTTAAGATTCTATGACTTTTAAGGGGAGTATCCCCCAATTTTCTAAAATAAGGCAAATTTTCTCTGGCTCCTAAATTTTGATGGTTAGGACTAAACTTGATGAAGCTAATATATATAAAATCAGCATTAAAATGCTATTCTTTTGATGCAACTATTGGTATGAAATTCCGTTTTTTAGAGTATCGGTTACTATTAACCCTAGTTTTTCTTGGTTACGAATCAAATCGTAAAAGTTTATTTTAATAATAATATTAATGTTTTTTCCCTCCCAGTACCAAAACTCTAGCCGGATTAACACAAAACAAGAAACGAAAAGACGATCAAACTAAATTGCAAACATTGTGACAAAACAAACAAACAAAATATGAAAAAAGAAAATAACAATAGCAAAGGTAGCGGTTATTCGATTACCTTGATATGACTCCAATGTAAAAAAAAAACTATTATAAAATTATGGGACAGATCTCGGTAGCTTAAATTTGGCAATAATTTCCCTATTAAGGTATCTCTGAGGCAGGAGCAGATACAGAATGTAAGGTCGGGGGAAAGTGGATACCAATGGAATTGGGATCCCCCATCAGTATTTTTTACCCTTTAACCTCATCAATACATCTTTTGACCTTCAAGGGGGACAAGTGTCTGATTTCCTCCCCCTGTATCTGCCCTTGCGTCTAGATGACAGACGAAAAATTCACAGTAACGAAAATAAGTCCAGCAGACCAGACAAAAAATCATAAACAAAAGTCTTCAATAAAAAAGATAAGCCTCGTAACGAAACGATGAAAATAATTTAGTATTTTATTTAAGTTTGCAACTGTTTTAGCATTAGCGGTTTTCAGTTCTCTTTAAGGATCATGAAAATGATATGACGTCGCTATAAGTGTAATTTCTCCAGACTAACTGTACACCGATAAAAAAAATATACTTCGGAAAAGAAGTTAATGGTCCAGAAGAGATAGAGACATGAGCTGCAATATCAGTTGTACGGCGCCACCTTCGGTTTTCCTTAAGTTCTCCTTAAGGATCATGAAAATAATATGACGTCACTACAAGTGTAATTTCCCAAGACTAACTGTATGGTCCAGAAGGGATAGACATAAGCTGCAGTATCAGTTGTACGGCGCCACCTTCGGTTTTCCTTAAGTAATTCGCTATATATTCGAATCAAAGAATCCAGTTTTCTTAGTATTTTCTATAATTTCTGACAAACTCTGCTTCACAGAATTAAGATTTTCGAAGGATTTATAGCGCAAATGGGGCCCAAAAAATTCTATGAGCTTCAGGCTTTTGTTAAATTATGACTTATAAGATTTTTAATAAGTTTTGAAAAACTATTTCTTTGGTCAAAAAATATTCCAGAACACCTTAAACTCTCACTCAAATCCTTCGAGTTTGTATTCGAATAAATAAATAAAAAAGTTGTTTTAACTGCAAGTAAGGAGCGACATTAAAACTTAAAACGAGCAGAAATTATTACGTCTA